>NW_025877503.1:0-1162 GCF_002878395.1 Capsicum annuum
TCATCTGTTTCAATTACGTATCATATTCTGTAGGGTATCGTCATACCTGACTTGCAAGTCATCAATATCACATCAACATATGCATAATCAGGTAAAAATCAAGATGTTTCATCATTTACAAGTAGTGGACAATAATTATTTCAAATTCGTGCTCTCTTTTGTTGGTCACAATATAATATGGGGTATTGAAACATTATCATGGGAATTTGAAAGCAATTTATCATTCATAATTATCAAACTTTCATGGAAAATCTCAAATCACATATGCATGGTTTCAGCCATTGAAGTATATAGGCAAACAATTCCCATGACCTTAAAAAAAATGACTTAGAAATCATAATAAAAGCAAGTTATTAGTATTTTATTGAAAACCCCCATTTAAAAGCATGCATGTTCATAAAATTAGACCCATGAGATTTTTGGATAACCCCACGTACCTCTGTTTCGAAAGAAAAGGGATGTTTATTGAAGCCCACATTCTGGGGATTCTGAATATGCGATCAATTTTGGAAACTCACGGTCAAATCTTGATCTTCTTGAATTTTTATTTTGAAACCCTTATGAGGGTTCTTGGGAACTTTTGGTGAAAATATGAATGATATGGGTTTTGGGGAGTTTAATCTCGTGTTTATTTTGATAGGGGATTGGTAAATTACCAAATTGCCGATAATTTCCCTGAGGATTCACTGAAAAAGGCCTGGGGTGATCCACCAGGCGCCGAGGGCCTTAGTGCACCGTGATTTAGCAGGCGCCCGCTCAATCGCGGGCTGTGGTCTATTGCACGCGATCCAGCAGGCGGCACGGGCTAATCGCGCGCTGCCACTGGATCGAAAACCAAACGGGGCCTTAGGCTTGTCCGAAAATTCCAAAACTCTTCTGAGACGTATTAAAACCTTGCCCCATCGCAACGCAACAAGAAAATCCAAAAACGGATGTCGGGAAGGTCGAGAAGTTGTATCCCGAAGGTTGCCAGCTAAAATGACTCTAAGTCTCATTACACTTAGAAAAAATTTAAGTCATTAAGTCTAGGAGCTCACTATTAAGGACTAATCGAGGCACGACTTTTTACGGGGCGTTACAGCCACGTTGTTTCACGAAGGAGGTTATTTTGGGGATTTAGAATGTCAAAGAATTAGGAATCTGTAGATATGGAAATGTGACC
>NW_025877504.1:0-5435 GCF_002878395.1 Capsicum annuum
AATTATGTAGGGTATTCCACCTAGCTCAGTTGCATTTCATTATTGTTAAGAAAAAAACTATTGCATTACATCCATGTGATTTTAAATGATTTGATACGAAATTGCTTTATAATGGCTCTCAACTATACTTTGTAAAAATATTATATTTTGTTTTGATATCTCTGTGTGCCAGTACTTTTGTGCTGACCCCCTCCCCTCTCTAACCTCTTAGGTTCAGAGGTCCAGTCTAGGGGTCAAGAGAATCAGTAAAACTTTTAGACAGAACTGTAGAGACAAGTGGTCAGCCTTCTATGTTTCGAAAGGTCTTATGTCCTGCAGTTCTTTTATCTTATATTCAGTTTTTGGGTCTACTGGGGGGCTTGTCCAAGTTTTCAGATAGACATTGTTTCAATATTTTGTTAGAGATTTTCACAAACAGTTGTTCAGAGGATAATTGATGTTGAGGGAATATTATCTCCCCATTATTGTCTCTTTTCATATTTATGACCATGTTTCTGAATTATTATGTTTTTTCCACATTTCTTTGATCATATGAATTAGGTGCATGATTACCAGACAGATAGGGGTGTTTTGGGCCTCAATGGTTTGAAATGCTCGTCACGGCCAGGCCCTGGTTTGGGGTCGTGACAAGTACTTAGCACCGTGTGGATGCAGGGATGAAGCCTCGCCTATTAGTTAGGCTAATACCTTTAGTATAAGTCTCTAAATCCCAAAATTACAGGCCATCATAGGTTTTAAAGAGTCATCCATCAGATCAAGCTTGCCACCTTGGTCCTTTTTAGACATTAGTTTAGTGGATCTACGTTAGTTAGGGTTTGTACCCTTGCAAAGGTACAGATCACCCTTCCTAATGGTGTTACAAGTTGGGACCCATATAGCTTGGGTGGGGTATGTCATCTGATAGTATCTCCACAGTTCAACCTCAGTTATTTCATCAGCTCATATTTAATTTATTCAACGTACTACTATTCAGTTATATCCTTAGTTACGTAGTCATTGCATCAGTTACATTCTTTAGTTCTTGCCCTATTTTTCTTCTCGTGATTAGCATATTAAGTTCCATGTAGCATATTGCATATCTCACATTCTCAATACATTCTAAGTATTGACTTTCTTTTGTACTATATTGTATCATAATATAGGTTAAGACATTCAGCATCCATTTCACGGTCTACACGATCTCATAGTACCTCTGTAGTAGAGTTGGAGAGTCATCATCATTCAAGGACTAGTTTTTATATCTTTATTTTATTATTATTTTAGTTTCGGATAGTTGAAGTTAGCTGAGGGATTATACGAACAATTCATTCTTAGTAGACACTTTTAGATAGATATATTAGTGTTTTAGCTTTATGGTTTTGCTAGTTGTTTTCTGTATTAACTCAGTGTTGGATTCATATGATTTTGATTATATTATTCAAACTTTTAACTTACACTTAGATTATTCAGTTTGTTACAATATCCTTAGTATCATGCCAGGCCAAGGGTTAGCTTATGGTTACTTTTGATGCGAAGCAATGTGTTATGACTAGGGCATAGTCTTGGGTTGTGTCATGCTTTGTACCATAGCATGAGGTTTGAAGTGTCCTAAGGTGTCTAAAAGTCGCGTTAAGTAGAGTCTTATTCATGGGTGTGAAGTGTTTAACACTTATGAATAAGAGGCTGTGAAATGTTTAGCATAAGTTTCACTTTCTCTATGTTCATATTCTGTGATAGAGTGTGAACTTTATTTAATATCCTTTTCACTCATGCTCTATTCATTTACATAAAATGCCTCCGAGAAGATCTAACAAAAGAAAAATGGAAACGAAAATAGGAATGGAAACCAATAAGTACCACTAGCTCCAATAGACCCTTTGAATAAACAAGTATCATATGCTTAGTTCATGGCTACTTTTATGGTTTTAGCTCAGGACACGACTATTCAAGTTAACCTACAAGGTGCTACATAGGTCAACCCAGATTGTGGAATAACAGAAACTAGGGTTTAAGAATTTGCTCAGATGAATCCCCATGAATTCATTAGTTATAAGGATAAAGATGATCTATAAGAGTTCCTTGATGACATTCATAAAGACACTTAGATCATGTGTGTTACCCCAGTTGAGACTGGGAATTTAGTCTCTTATC
This sequence comes from Capsicum annuum, assembly GCF_002878395.1. Taxonomy (NCBI): domain Eukaryota; kingdom Viridiplantae; phylum Streptophyta; class Magnoliopsida; order Solanales; family Solanaceae; genus Capsicum; species Capsicum annuum. The sequence goes on from NW_025877504.1 coordinate 2,131, forward strand.
AATTGAGAGGAGCGGCACATACTTTATGTAAGCATTTAAAGGAAGATATAGATGTGAATGCAGGTATAGTAGATTGGGGTGAGTTTGTAATTGCATTTTTGGATAGGTTCTTCCCACTTGAGTCAAGGGAAGCCAAGGTTCATGAGTTTATAAATTTGAAACAGCGTGACTTAATTATGAAGATATGTTCTCTTAATTTTAGTCAATTTTCAAAGTATATTGCAGAAATAGTGGATACTTATAGGGCCTACATTGGTAATTTAGTATCGGGTATTAATGAGGATGTGTACAATGAGTGTAGAACTTCTATGTTTGTCAGAAATATGGATATCTCAAGGTTGATGACTCATGATCAAGAGATCAGGGAGGAAAAGATCAAAGAGAAATAAGGAAGAATAAGAGGGCTAGAACTGGTAGTTTAAATATTCCTCAGTAAAGGTCAGATAGTGGTAACTATTATTAGTTTTTTTAGAAGTCTTTAGCTTCATTCCTATCCTTTACTAGTTCCTCAATGCCCAAGTTCAAATAGGAGTATCGGGATAGGGCACCAGGCTCTAAGTCCAAAGGCATTGTCACTGTCACTAGTTGACATACTCATTTAATTTGCAAAATGTATTTGTAAAAACCCCCAAGGTGAGTGTATGTCTAGCAGTGGTAATTATTTTAGATATGGTAATATAGGACATAGATTGAGGGTGTTCTTAGTGGCCTCTCGGAGGGGTGGAGATGGTCATCAGTATACTCAGTCTAACACTTCAACAATGTCAACAAATCATCTAACTCAATAGGTTGCCTGATATAGTGCAGGTGGTGGTTAGTGTCTGAATAGGATTTATTCATTTCATACTCGACATGATCAAAAGTGCTCCTCTGATATAGGTACTGATACATTACAAGTCTTTCATATTAATGTCTATGCATTGTTAGATCTCGGAGCCACCTTGTCCTTCATAACTCCTTATATATTAGTAAACATTGAAGTCAGTCTCAAACTCCTCTTAGAACCTTTCTCAGTCTCCACTCTTATTGATGATTTAGTATAGCCAAATAGTTATACAGACTTTTCCCTATCACGATTTCCTAGAAAGTTACCTCAGTTGATCTTATAGAGTTAGATGTGACTAATTTTGCGGTTATTCTTGGCATGGATTGGCAATATTCTTATTAGGCACAATACACGAACATTCCCTTTAACTTAGCCTCATATTACATCTATGACCTCCAACTTTAGGTGTCCACAAGTAGGCACTTAAACTTCTATAGAGTTGAACAAAAAGACATATATGTACTATATGGCATCCTACGTGGCCAATTCTTATCCTACATGACGTTCTATGTGTATTATGCCATATAGGACATATGTGTCTACTTGTTCAACTATATACAAGTTTAAGTGCCTACTTGTATACACCCAAAGTTGGAGTTCATAGATATGATTTAAGGTCAAGTTAAAGGGTATTATGCCATCTAGTTATGCCTCAATTGATTATGGAAACAAAGTAGTCCAATTTCAGTTTCTAGATGAGCCAGTCTTAGAGGGAAGGGGTAGTACTTTAGCACCTATAGGTTGATTTATTTCTTACCTTATGGTTAGAAAAATGATTTCAATAGGGTGCATCCATCATCTTTTTTGAGTTAAAGATTCAAAGCTCGAGACCCTAACTCTTTCAGTTAGTCTCGGTGGTTAATAAGTTTCTGGAAGTTTTTTTAGAAGATCTTCTAAAAGTTTCTCCCTAACGGTAAATTAACTTTGGAATATATCTCTTTCTAGATAACAAGCCTTTTTCAATTCCACCTTACAAAATGCCTCTAGTCTAGCTTAAAGAGTTGAAATATCAGTTGAAGGACCTTCCAAATAAAGTTATTATTAGGCCCAACATCTTTCTATAGGATGCTCCAGTTCTTGTCATGCGTAAGAAAGATGGTTCTCTCAGAATATGCATTGGTTACCGTTAGTTAAACAAAGTTACAATCAAGAATAAGTATCACATTCTTACAATTTATGACTTGTTTGATCTACTTTAAGGTGCCAGTTGCTTTTCTATTGTTGAACTTAGATCCAACTATAATCAGCTCGTAGTTAGAGAACACGGCATTTTAAAGACAACCTTCAAAACATGGTATGGTCACTTCAAATTTGTAGTTATGTATTTTTGACTAGTGAATGCTCCTGTAATTCTTATGGACTTGATAAATAGGGTGCTTAAGTAGTACTTGGACATATTTTCATTATCTTTATAATGACATCCTCGTTTATTCTCGGAGTGAGGATAACCATGCAAATCATTTGAGGATTGTCTTGTAAAAACTGAAAGACCACCAGTTATGCACTAAGTTTAGCAAGAATTCTAGTTGAAATCCATAGCATTCCTTATTCATATTATTTTTGGTGAGGGCATTAAGGTTGATCCTCAAAAAATAAAAGCAGTTAGGAGTTGTCCTAGACCCATCTCTCTATTAAATATCAAGAGTTTCTTAGATTTATCTAGTTAATACAAATGATTTATTGAAGGATTTTCATCTATTTCCTCTCCTATGTCCATCTTGACTCAAAATAAAGTTAAATTCTAGTAGTTTGATGCTTGAGAGAAGAGTTTTTAGAAGTTGAAAACTCAATGTATCTCCACTCTAGTTTTGATTCTACTTGAGGGCTTAGATGGGTTTGAAGTAATTATGATACTTTAGGAGTTGTCCTTGGATGTGTGTTGATGCATCATGGTAAGGTTACTGCATATAACTCTAGATAGCTCAAACCTCGTGAGGAGATTACCTAACTTATGATCTTGAGTTGGCAGTTGTCATTTTTGCCTTACAAATTCAGAGGCAATATCTTCATGGGGCTCATGTAGATGTGTTTACTGATCACAATAGCCTTTAATGTGTTCAGTCAGAAGGACCTGAATCTTCATCATAGAAGATGGCTAGAGTTGTTAATGGACTATGATATAAGTATCTTGTATGATTCAAATAAGGGAAATGTTAAGGTTGGCGCTCTCAGCAGGTTTTCTATAGAAAGAGTCACTCATGAAGAGAGTGAGCCAAAAAAATCTAGTTCGTGAGGTCACGGGCTTGATAAATTGGGAGTTCAGTTGGTTGATTTAGATGACGTTAGTATCTAAGTTCAAAATAGTTCAGAGTCTTCTATGATAGCTGAGGTATAAGAAAAGAAAGATAGTGATCCTATTTTGCTTAAGTTGAAGGAAGTCATCAAAAGTTGGAAGGTTGAGGTGTTCCCCTAAGAGGGAGATGTTGTTCTTTGTATTTAGGACAAACTACATGTTATAGACTGATAGGATCTCATAGGT
>NW_025877505.1:0-2307 GCF_002878395.1 Capsicum annuum
TGACTCTGATAATGATGATGATGGATTTGATGAGACAACATTTATGGCTTTTGGAGACTCAGACATTGAGGAAGAAGATGACGCTTTTGAGGTAAGTTTACTTAAACTAAAAGAAAAACTGCATTTTTTTTCTAAAACTAAACTTGTTTCCTTGATGAGTGATTTAATTAAAAATTTCCAAGAATTAACTTCTGATAGGGATGAATTGTTCAACAGTCTTGCAAGTCTTAAATTTGATTTCATTGACTTGAAAGTTTGCAAGAAAAATATTGCAAAGAAAATTGCACTCTTAAGGAACAAATTACACTGCTTAAGTCCTCAAATAATGATCTTAAGTCTGAAATCCTTAAACTGGCTCTCACTGACCATGGAAAAAAGGCCATAAGTAAAGAACAAGAAAATGCTGAACTTGAGTTAACTAAGTACAAACAAAAATGCTATGACTTGATTGAAAAGATGAGTTAAGAGGTAGCAAGATTAAAATTGGATCTAGAAAAGTCAAACAGATGGATAAATTCTTCAAGAATTATTCAACAGCTTGGTAAAAGAAATCACAATGAAAAAGCAGGCTTGGGTTTTTATAAAGAAGCTGATAATCTTTAAGACTTATGCTATATTTGTGGCAATCTTGGACATCCTACTACTGAATGTCCTATGGTTGCTAAAAGCAGATATCGAAGTTAGAACCTGGCAACCAAACTTTCTCAGACCAAGAAAACAAACACAAAAATTAGTCTGAGAAATAAGTCAGTCTACTTGCTTCCTGCTTGGACTAGAAGGAATTTAATTCATATTTTTACTAACAAAACAGGACCCAAGCTTGTCTGGGTTCCTAAGTCTAACCATTAATTTCTTGTGCAGGAGAAGGTGAAGGGAAACAAAAGGAACTGGTACCTAGATAGTGCTTGCTCAAGACATATGACTGGTGACAAGCAAAGGTTCCTTTCACTCTCCAAAATAGGTGGTGGGAGAGTCTCTTTTGGAAATGGAAAAAGGGGAATCATAATTGGAGTTGGAAAAATTGGCTCATCTGAGTCAAAAGCTGTGGAGGATGTTTATCTTGTGGAAGGACTGAAGCATAACCTGCTAAGCATTTCACAATTGTGTGACAAAGGTAATAAAGTAATTTTCACTGTTGTAGGTGTTAAAGTCAAAAGAATGGACACCAAAGAAATTATGCTTACTGCAAGGAGATACAGGAATGTATACAAAGCAGACATAATGGCAATACTAGGACCTGAGTTGACTTGTCTAAGTGCAATAGAAACTGATCCCCTCCTTTGGCACAGAAGACTTAGACATGCAAGTCTGAAACAACTGAACATACTTTCCTCCAAAGACATGGTATTGGGACTACCCAAGACCAAGTTTAAGGAAAAAAAGTTATGTAGTGCATGTGTAAGGGGGAAGCAAGTAAAATCCTCTTTCAAGTCAAAGATCCATGTTATCCCTACCAAATATCTGGACCTGGTTCATATGAACTTGTTGGACCAATGAGACAACAAAACAAAGGTGGAAAAAGGTATATTTTTATAATTATTGATAATTATTCCAGGTTTACTTGGACTTTGTTTCTAGCCTCTAAAGAAGATGCCTTTGATGTCTTTGAAATTTTCATTAAGAAAATAGAAAAGAAACTGGGCACTTCATTAGTTTCCATAAGGTCTGACCATGGAATAGAATTTGAGAATGCAAAATTCTTAGATTTTTGTTCATCAAATGGAATAGATCATAACTTCTCAGCTCCTAGAACTCCACAACAAAATGGAGTGGTGGAAAGGAAGAACAGAACCTTGGAAGATATGGCTAGAACAATGATGCTTGCAGCGAATATTGCCAAAAACCTATGGGCTGAGGCAATAAGTACTACAACATATATCACAAACAGATGCATAATCAGACCCATGTTAGAAAAGACTCCCTATGAATTATTAAAAGGTAGAAAGCCTAGCATTTATCACTTTAAAACTTTTGGTTGCAAATGTTTCATACATAATAATGGTAAGGATAATTTGGGAAAATTTGATTCCAAAAGTGATGAGGGAATCTTTTTAGGTTATTCACTTTATAGTAAGGCTTACAGAGTTTTAAACAACAGAACTAACTGTGTTAAAGAAAAGCATGCATGTGATTTTTGATGAGTTTTGTGTTAAGACTAACCTACAGGAAGAAAGCGACACTGAGGAACAGAAAACTCAATCAATGGCAAATGCTTATCCCAACTACCTTTGAAATCAAAAGCACACACCTTCAACATATCTTCTAGAGTTTGGATGGTCCTCTCTGCTTGACCATCTGTCTGAGGGT
>NW_025877506.1:0-4059 GCF_002878395.1 Capsicum annuum
AAGTTAATCAAATGGTGGGAAATGTTTAACTATGTTTATCAGCAGAAACTGATTAAAATATTAGGTTATCTTACGGAACTTCTGCATGTTACCCCTCGTCTAGATTTAATAGAGGCTTTGTTGACCTTTTGGGATCCAAGTAGTTTGGTGTTCAGGTTTGGGGAATGTGAAATGACTCCTACTTTGGCAGAAATATCCGGTTTGTTGCATTTGCCCTATATCGAGAAGGATATGATCCGAGCACAAAATCATACTGGCGTGAGATTTTTGCAGTCTTGTGGTTTAAAAAGTAAGAGTATCCGTTTGGGTTGTTTAAGTGATTCGTGGGTTTCCTTAGACTTTTTGTTCGCTAGATTCGGGCCCTCGGAAGGTTTTGATTGCTTTTGGGATGAATTTCATGTGACTAAGGAGAAGTGGGAGAGAAAGCATCTTGAAGTCTTCACCCTCTCTTTGTTAGGTACTTTAGTGTTTCCACTAGAAGAAAGACGTATTAATACCCATTTGCAATCTGTGGTGGTGACCCTATTTCATAAGGATCAAAACGACAAGGGCATTAATTAAAAGGGCAGGTTCACTCTCATACCCATGATCTTAATAGAAATATATAAGGCTTTCACCGAAGTGAAGGGGGGAAGGAGATTTTTTGAGGGCAGTAACCTGATATTATAGTTATGGATGATGGAGCATTTGCATGCGCCCTCTTTAGTTAGACCAGACGTGTTAGATCGTTGTATTCCCAATCGAGTGAAAGCCATGGACTCCAGGTTGCGTTTGGATAAATTCTCGTTACCCGTGGGAGTCGATGCTTGGATTGAATTTCTTGAGTCAAGAACCAGGGATAACATTTTGTGGACTTATCTGTGGCTTCGACCAAAGATAATATTGTTTGGTTGTCAGACGCAGCTCCCTTTAGTTATGTTAGGGCTCAATTGCACTAGATCATACAGTCCTTCTAGGGTAATGCGCCAGTTGGGTAGGCTGCAGGACGTGCCACCAGCAGTGGATCTTCTGAAGGATGTTGAGTACTTCAAGGACCAAGCCTTAGGTGAGAGCAAGTACGAGCAGTTTTGGAAGCATGCAACAAAGCTAGGTGTGGACACACTCAGGGATATGGGGTCTCGCTTCAATCCATCCCTCGGGGTATCAGTCAACCCTTACCAGCGCAGCTTAGAGGGAGAATACAGGAAGAATGCATAGTAGACGACCATCAGGATGAAAGAGTAGGGTCCAAAGTGGAAATACTGAGAGTTCAGTTAGCAGATTTGTTCAAGACAGTAGAAAGGTGTCAGACTAATCTTTCCAAGTGCACTCCTCATGAGGCAGGAATACGGGCCCGAAGCTTCTTCCCCAATATCAGGGTGTCTTTACAGGATATGCTACAAAGTTTAAATGGGAGAAAGAGAACTTCACAGGCAGGTCCATCTCAGCCAGTGTCATCACGCAGAGCACCAGTCTGAAAGAGCATTTCTTATCTTTATTCTGTTTAAGTCTTTTATGAGTCTGTCATGGTAGGGTGGTGTCTGTTTTAAGTCGAAGTCAAGTTGTTTTTGGTATTAGGGTCTTTATTAGTAATTTCACTTATGTCGTCTTAGGGGTCTAGAATGTTGTTTCGTATTTGTTGTTTAGTTTTAAAGTGGTCCCAAACTTTTTGTACGTTCTTGTTGTTTTCTTTCTTCAAAATGTTATGATGTTATCGTCTTTCTTTGTTTGTCTATTTTCGTTTTCGCAAAAAAAAAGCGGGTGATGTTTATGCACATGCTGTCCGAACTATGCAAGATCTGATTCATGTACAACATGATACGTAGGCAACCTACTTTTGGGTTCGATCTAATCATTTTGTTTCATTGTTTTTCATTATTTTTTCTCTTTTAAAGAAAAACAAAAGCCATAAAGAATGATAAAATAAAGCTAGATAACGAGAGAAAAGAACAGAACAGAAATTGATACGAAAAAAAAGAGGGAAAGGAATAATAATAATAATAATAATAATAATAATAATAATAATAATAATAATAATAATAGGTGTAGATAAAAATAAGTGTAGATAAAAATCGGGATGATGTTAAAATGACCTCGCTACCCTCAAAAGCTAGTAAAAATGAATATGAATTTAGGACAATTTTACCAATGTGATTCCCATGCTTGTTGTGTGCCCTAATCCTAATGGGTGTCGTTTTTGATGAGCATGTTCTTTCAGATAACAGTGGTAAGTTTGCAGCACTCTGGCTAGTCACCCATACTTCACTAGATCCAAAGCAAAGCTAGCCAATAGCAGGGAGATTGAAAATTCGCTCATTGACCCGGATCAGGATCACAGGGAAGAAAGCTCAGAACACAATGATGAGGTAGTAAGGCTTAGACAATAATTGATAGATTTACACCGGGCATGGGCCAGCGGAATTCCTCCTCCTCCGCTCCCTGAAGGTCTTAGAAATATCTCTAATTGCCCACCGCTCTCTCAGGGGCAATTCTCTGCTCCTACTGAGTCACCTGAGCACGCCCCAAGATTCACTCCGCGACATTATTATCCTGGCAGTTCTAGTGTGCCCTTGGCAGCTCCCCAATCAAGACCCGCTGCCCAGCCAGCGCCATCTATCACACCGGTATTCATGGCTCCGCCACCACATGAAACTCCCATATATGTTGTGCGTCCTACAATGAGGCTTCCTAGGTCTGCCAGTGAGCCAGTACTGAAGGTTCTAGATAGTCAGTATTATGCCCCAGAACCTACTTTTCAAATGAATGAACCGTATGGGTACACTCAACCGCCTGCATTTCTATTTGATACGGAGAAACCTGTCGCAACAGAGGAACAGGATATCATAGCCCAAAAATTGAAAAGTTTAGAACAGGCTATGAGGAATTTGCAAGGAATCGGAGATTATAGGAGTGTTTCCTATAAAGATCTTTGCATGTTCCCAGACATCAACCTTCCCCTCGATTTTAAGATGCCTAAGTTCGAGAAGTATATAGGACACGGTGATCCCATGGCACACTTGAGATGTTATTGCAACCAGTTGAGGGCTGCAAGAGGAAGGGAAGAGCTGCTCATGGCCTTCTTTGGTGAGTGTCTTTCTAATCTGGCCTCAGAATGGTTTATCGATCGAGATATCGATAAATGGAACAGCTGGGATGACTTAGCTTCTGAATTTGTTCAATATGTTCAGTATAAAATCGACCTGATTTCGGACGAAAAATCCTTGGTCAACATGAAGAAAAAGAGCACTGAAGGTTTTAGGGAATACGCGATAAGGTGGCGTGAACAGGCCGCCAGGGTAAAGCCTCCAATGAAAGAAAGTAAGTTGGTAGAAGTTTTCATTTAGGCACAGGATGAGACCTATTTTCAATATTTACTTCTGGCAATAGGAAAATCTTTTATGGAAGTCCTCAAAATGGGGGAGATGATAAAGGACGGAATTAAGACCGGCCGAATAGTGAGTTTTGCCACATTAAAAGCCACCACACAAGCGATTCAAGGTAGATCTGGCGCATTTGGAGGTAAAAAAAAGAAAGAGGATGTGGCGACTGTCGTGGCTGGAACCCATTCCTATCCCAAAAGACCACCTCGCCCCTATCCCTAATCCCAAGACCAAGTCTACGCCCAATCTCCATATATTCCTCCCCACCATTACTATCCTCCACAAAACCCTTTATATTCCGTACCTAGTATATAGCGCGAAACCATATGCCCAAACCCCTTCTTACTCGTAGTGGCGTGTGCAAGCTCCACAAAATCGCCCATTCGCTCCACCAAATTACCAAAACCCCTCCAGACCCAGTTTTCAGCCTAAGCCCGAGTATAAGAAGGAGAAGGCGGTCAAAAATCAATTCACACCTCTTGGGGAGTCATATGCTAGCTTGTTTGATAGGGTGAGAAAGTTGAAAGTTTTAAGCCCAATTTAAGGAAGGCTTTCAAATCTACCACTGAGGAATCTCGATTATTCTTTAAGGTGTGCGTACTGTTCTGATATGCCAGGCCATGATATCAAGAAATGCTGGCATTTAAAGAGAGCTGTCTAAGATTTAATTGACACAAATCAGATGCTGGTCCAGGCCTCG
>NW_025877507.1:0-1765 GCF_002878395.1 Capsicum annuum
AAAAAATGGATTTCGAGCTAGAGTTCTAACTAAGCCTGTCAAACGGGCCGGGTTGGCTCGGCCCAAGCTAGCCCATTTAATGAAACCAGCCCAGTTTGACCCAGCCCGATAAGCCCAAGGGCTTTAGGGTCCCGGGCCGTTTTTTTTATTTTGGGCCTGGTTAACCCGACCCAGACCGAACCCGGTTGGGGCCCGTCGATTAACCTGCCCAGCCCGATTTTAGCTTTTTTTTGTTTTTGTTTTTTTGTTTAAATTTGGATTTTGGGCCAAACTAGCCGTTGGCCCAATGGCTATATAGCCGTTTTTGGGTCCAAGCGGCTAGTTTGCCTTTTAGTTTTCCTTCTTCTGATGTTTTTATTCATTATATTCAAGCAATTTATAATCCTATGTTTAATGGTGTTCCTAGAAGTATTTGTCGATCTGATATTTTGAGACTTCATTCATAATATTATTTTTATTTATCAACATTGTTAAAAAATATTCAATGTAGATTGTCCCTAACTTCTGACCTTGGTCGTGCTGTAAATAAAAATAATTATTTAACCGTTACTTGTCACTGGATGGATAGTAATTTTGTGATGCAAAAACGTATTCTTACTTTTTTATATGATGAAGATCGTAAACATACTGGAGATTATATTGTTGATTCTATTATTAAAGTTGCCGGATTTTATGGTATCGAAAATAAAAATTTATGTATTGCTTTTGATAATGGTTCTAACAACAAGACTGCTGTAAAAAAATTAAAATCTAAGCTATCTCCGTCGTTGCCTGAAATTTTTCATATTAAATGTGCATATCATATATATAATTTAATTGTAAAGGATGGTCTTAAGTTTTTTGAGCTTTATATTGAAAAAATCCGTCTTGCTGTTGGTTTTATTCAAGGAAATAATCGAAGAAAAAGAATTAGAGAATTTAAAGTTAAATGTCAAGAAAATGGACTTGCACCGATATTGATGCCTGAGGAAATTGATATTAGATGGAATTCTAAGTATGATTTTTTAAAAACTTGTTATAAATATAGAGTTTCTATTACACTAGCTTTTAACCAACATTGCGGTTCATTTGCTGATTCTGCTGATTGCCTGCTACATGATTCTGATTGGAATGTAATTAATGATCTTGTTAAGTTTTTAGAAAAAATTTATACAGCTACGGTTGAATTTTTCGGTGCTTACTATCCTACTGTTTGTAACATTTTGGCATATATAGCCGATATTTCTGGTTTGCTCAAAGAATACAAAAATAAAGAAGGTTATAAAGAAGCTGTTGGTGCCATGTTTACTAAATTTAAAAAATATTTTTTCCCGATTCCCCCTATTTACTTGGTTGGTGCTATGCTAAATCCGTGCATGAAATCTAATACTATGTGCCACTTTAGTACTATTATTTATGCTAACTTAGAAATAAATACTAACAATGATTCTGAACAAGTACAACCTGATTTGTGGACGGCTATGGATGATGCGAATGAATACATAGAAAAATTATATAATCACTATGCTGATTTATTTGATTTAGCCATACCTACAAATATCACTCTAACTGTCGGTCCTCATCCTCCCGAGGAGCCATCATCTTCTAAAAGGCCAGCACATAGTGATTTTCCTGATTCCTTTTATGATTACCTTGTTGGAACAGTGTTGATGACAGAGCTTACACATCAACTTATTGGAAAGAGCTGAAATATTATCTTCGTTTGCCGCCAGAGGATCGCAGACGACGGATCAACGCGTTGGATTGGTGGAGGAGTAATGAAACA
>NW_025877508.1:0-1385 GCF_002878395.1 Capsicum annuum
TCAAGTATATGGAATTCAGTATTGCCAAGACTCCATTGGATGCGAGCTTTGCACTTTGAAAGAATGAAGGTGAAAGTGACTCGCAATTGGAGTACTCAAGAGTATTGGGATGTTTAATGTATATAATGAGCTGTACACGACCAGACATAATATGTACTATCAGTAAATTGAATTGGTACACAAGTAATCCCAACAAAAATCACTGGATGGCAATGAAAATAGTTTGGGGTATCTTAAATACACTCAAGATTATGCTTTGCACTATAATAAATTTCCTGCGGTACTTGAAGGATATAGTGATGCAAATTGGATCACCGGATCGAATGAAGTAAAATCTACAAGTGGATATGTATTCACTATCGGTGGAGGAGTAGTCTCTTGGAAATCATCCAAACAGATTTATATTGCTCGCTCTACAATGGAATTTGAATTTATCGTATTGGATAAAGTCGGTGAAAAAGCAAAATGGCTCCAAATTTCTTAGAAGATATTCCTTATTGGCCAAAGCCAGTGGTACCAGTATGTATACACTGTGATAGCAAAGCGGCAATAGGTAGGGCAGGGAGCATGATGTACAACTGTAAATCTCATCACATACGATGGAGACATAATACCATTAGGGAACTTCTCTCTGGTGGAATTATCACTGTTGACTATGTAAAGTCAAAGGATAATGTGTCGGATCCACCTACAAAAGGCCTATCTATAGAAGGAGTGAAAAGGAATCCAAGGGAATGGATTTAAGGCCTAGGACAAGTCAGCATAGCGGTAACTCTACTAGACTGAAGATCCCAATAGCTAGGTTCAAGGAGATCAAACAAAGTTGTGTCTGAAAAGTTCAACATTGTCAATTACCCAATCCATTCTCATGATGTAGACAATGTATAGTAATCAAGGATAAGACTTAAAGTGAAAAGTCTTTTAATGATTATCTAAATTTGACAGATTTGACAAAATAATATAATCTATAGGATTGAATGTTTAGAAATCACCTATGTGAGGGCGAAGTGGAAGCCTCTTCAAGGAGAATGTTAGTAAAGGACTATTCTCTAAGCTCTCATGAAACCGAAACGTGGTCATGGCTGAAAAGAATAAAAGCGTGAGAACCATAAACGATAAAATACTGGTTGTGTGATATGTGTTGTCTAGGTGTACATTAAAGCTCTACGGTTCAAAGATATCAAATCTACCGATTGACTGAGTGCATCCGATATATGTTCACTATAGAAAGTTCAAAGGGAAACCCACTTATCCAAATGTAATCAGTCTTTGCTTGATGATCACATACTTGTCCGTAAAACTTTTATGAAAAATAGTCATTCCCCATTTATGTGAGGGATTGTTGGGTTCATAATAAATGAGAGGCGTGAATGGAAAATGGAGAA
>NW_025877509.1:0-1801 GCF_002878395.1 Capsicum annuum
ATTTTACTTTCTGTTCAGGACCCTCCTGAAAAATGGGAATTTACTTTCAGTTCAGGACTCTCCTAAAAAATGGGACTTTACTTTCTGTTCAGGAAGCTCCTGAAAAATGAGATTTTACTATATGTTTAGGACCCTTCTGAAAAATTAAATTCTGCTTTCTGTTCAGGACCCTCCTAGAAAATAGGATTTTAGTTTCTGTTCAAGACCCTTCTGGAAAATAGGATTTTACTTTCTGTTCAGGACCCTCCTAGAAAATAGGATTTTATTTTCTGTTCAGGACACTCCTGAAAAATGAGATTTTACTTTCTGCTCAGGATCCTCCTGAAAAATAGGATTTTACATTCTGTTCAGGCCCCTCCTAAAAAATGGAATTTTATTTCTTGTTCAGCACCCTCTTGGAAAATAGGATTTTACTTTCTGTTCAGGACCCTCCTAAAAAATAGGATTTTACTTTTTGTTCAGGCCCCTCCTAAAAAATGGGATTTTAGTTTCTGTTCAGTACCCACCTGACAAATGAGATTTTAATTTCTGTTCAGGTCCCTCCTAAAAAATGGGATTTTACTTTCTGTTCAGGCCCCTCCTGAAAAATGGGGCTTTACAATCAGTTCAGAACCCTCTTGAAAATTGGGATTTTACGTTCTGTTTAGGACCCTCTAGAAAAATGGGATTTTAAGTTCTGTTCAGGACCCTCCTGAAAAATAGTAATTTATTTTCTGTTCAGTGCCCTTCTGAAAAATGGGACTTCACTTTCAGTTCGGAACCCTCCTGATAAATGGGATTTTACTTTCTTTTCAGGACCCTCCTGAAAAATGAGATTTTACTTTCTGTTCAGGACCCTCTTAAAAAATGGGATTTTTCTTTTTGTTCATTACTCTCTTGAAGAATGGGAATTTACTTTCTGCTCAGGACTCTCTTGAAAAGTGGGACTTTTTTTTCTGTTCAGGACCCTCCTGAAAAATGGGATTTTACTTTCTGTTCAGGCCCCTCCTAAAAAATGGGTCTTTACTTTCAGTTCAGGACCCTCCTTAAAAATGGGATTTTACGTTCTGATCAGGACCCTTCAGAAAAATGGGGTTTTAATTTCTATTCAGGACCCCCCTGAAAAATGAGATTTTACTTTTTGTTCAGGTCCCTCCTAAAAAATAGGATTTTACTTTCTGTTCATGCCCCTCCTGAAAAATGGGACTTTACTTTCAGTTAATAACCCTCCTGTTAAATGGGATTTTTCATTCTGTTCAGGACCCTCCAGAAAAATGGGACTTTAATTTCTATTCAGGACCCTCTTGAAAAATAGTAATTTACTTTCTGTTCAAGACCCTTCTGAAAAATGGGACTTTACTTTCAGTTCGGAACCCTCCTAAAATATGAGATTTTACTTTCTGCTCAGGATCCTCCTGAAAAAAGTGATTTTACTTTCTGTTCAGGCCCCTCTTGAAAAATAGAATTTTATCTTTTGTTCAGCACCCTCTTGGAAAATAAGATTTTACTTTCTGTTCAGAACCCTCCTAAAAAATAGGATTTTACTTTCTGTTCATGCCCCACCTAAAAAAAGGGATTTTAGTTTCTGTTCAGGACCCACCTGACAAATGAGATTTTAATTTCTGTTCAGGACCCACATGAAAGATGGAACATTACTTTCTGTTCGGGACCCTCCTTAAATTGAGATTTTACTTTCTGCTCAGGATCCTCCTGAAAAATGGAATTTTTCCTTTTGTTCAGCACCCTCATGGAAAATAGGATTTTACTTTCTGTTCAGGACTTTCTTGAAAAATGGGATTTTACTTTCTTTTCAGGACCCTCA
>NW_025877510.1:0-1876 GCF_002878395.1 Capsicum annuum
CATAAAGTAACCTCTCATTTTTTGGGAGGGTCTTGATCAGAAAGTAAAGTCCTATTTTTCAGGAGGGTCCTGAACAAAAACTAAAGTCCAATTTTTCAGTAGGGTCCAAAAAAGAATGTAAAATCCCATTTTTCATCAGGGTCCTGAACAAAAAGTAAAGTTATATTTTTCAGAAGGGTCCTGAACAGAACGTAAAGTCCCATTTTTCAGGAGGGTCCTGAACAGAAAGTAAAATACTATTCTTCAAGAGGGTCCTGAACATAGAGTAACCTCAGGAGGGTCGTACAAAGAAAGTAAAATCTCTTTTTTAGGAGAGTCCTGAACAGAAAGAAAAATTTCATTTTTTAGGAGGGTTCTAAATAGAAAGTAAAATCCCATTTTTTAGGAGGGTCCTGTCAGAAAGTAAAGTCCAATTTTTCAGTAGGGTCCAAAACAGAATGTAAAATCCCATTTTTCCAAATGGTCCTGAACATAAAGTAAAGTCCCATTTTTTCGGAGGGTCCTGAACAGAAAGTAAAATCCCATTTTTCAGGAGGGTCGTACAAAGAAAGTAAAATCCCTTTTTTTAGGAGGGTCTTAAAAAGAAAGTTAAATCTCATTTTTCTGGAGGGTCCTACATAGAAGTAAAATCTCAGTTTTCTGGAGAGTTCTGAATAAAAAGTAAAATCCCATTTTTTAGGAGGGTCCTGAACTGAAAGTAAAGTTCCATTTTTAAGGAGGGTCCTAAACAGAATGTAAAATCCCATTTTTCAGAAGGGTCCTGAACAGAAAGTGAAATCCCATTTTTCAGGAGGGTCCTGAACAGAAAGTAAAATCACATTTTTTAGAAGGGTCCTACAAAGTAAGTAAAATCTCATTTTTTAGGAGGGTCCTGAACAAAAAGTAAAATCTCATTTTTTGGAGGGTCCTAAATAGAAGTAAAATCTCATTTTTCAGGAGAGTTCTGAATAGAAAGTAAAATCCCATTTTTTAGGAGGGTCCTGAACAGAAAGTAAAGTTCCATTTTTTAGGAGGGTCCTAAACAAAAAGTGGAATCCTATTTTTCAGGAGGGTCCTGAACAGAAAGTAAAATCCCATTTTTCATAAGGGTCCTGAATAGAAATTAAAGTCATATTTTTAGTAAGGGTTCTGAACTGAAAGTAAAGTCCCATTTTATAGGAGTGTCCTGAACAGAAAATAAAGTCCCATTTTTAGGAGGTCCTGAACAGAAAATAAAATCCTATTCTTCAGGAGGGTCGAGAACATAAAGTAACCTCGCATTTTTAAGGAGGGTCCATAATAGAAAGTAAAATCCCATTTTTAATGATGGTCCTGAAAAGAAAGTAAAATTTTATTTTATAGGAGGGTCTTGAACAGAACGTAAAGTCCCATATTTCAGGAGGATCCTGAACAGAAAGTAAATTACAATTTTTATGGAGGGTTCTGAACAAAAACTAAAGTCGCATTTTTCAGGAGGGTTCTGAACAGAAAGTAAATTCCTATTTTTTTTAGGAGTGTCCTGAACAGAAACTATAGTCCCATTTTTAGAGGGTCCTGAACAGAAAGTGAAATCCCATTTTTTAGGAGAGTCCTGAACAGAATGTAAAATCCCATTTTTTAGGAGAGTCCTGAACAGAATGTAAAATCTCATTTTTCAGAAAGGTCCTGAACAGAAAGTGAAATCCCATTTTTCAGGAGAGTCCTGAACAGAAAGTAAAATTTCATTTTTTAGGAGGGTCCTGAATAGTAATAAAATCTCATTTTTCAGGAGGATTCTAAATAGAAAGTAAAATCCCATTTTTTAGGAAGGTCCTGAACAGAAAGTAAAGTCTAATTTTTTAGGAGGGTCTTAAACAGAAAGTAGAATCCTATTTTTCAGGAAGGTCCTGAATAGAAA
>NW_025877511.1:0-1194 GCF_002878395.1 Capsicum annuum
AAAAGATGAAAAGTATATATATACTCCCTCCGTCTCAAATTACCCGTTCCAGATTTCCTAATTTAATTTCTAATTTTACTTGTCTTTTTTCATTAATCAAGAAGAGACAATTTTTTTTCCCATGTTTTACCTTTTGCATAAATAGTTTTTCTTCAAATAAAAATATAAACATCATTTAATAGGGATATTATGGTAAACTAGACATGTTATTAATTATTTTTTTAATCAATGTGTCATCTCAATTTGAGATGAGTAATTTGGGATGGAGGAAGTATGTATATATATATATATATATATATATATATATATATATATATAGAGAGAGAGAGAGAGAGAGAGAGAGAGAGAGTCTTAAGTCATCGGCGATCCACTAAAGTTGTTTGCATAATTCAGTTGAACACCTTAACAGACCTTTGTTCTTAATAGGCCCTCCAACCTTAAGAAATCTATACCTATTAATCTCGACATGTATGTCTAGTTTTTTGGATATCGTTGTAAGTTCGTAACATTCACATCCCTTTTAAACAATTAACAAAGTTATTTTTTTTAAACACACTAAAATAAATTTTGACAACTAAATTCTGTTCATTTTGCTGGTTAACACATTAAACGAATTCCAACAATTAAATCTTATATTTTTAAACATTTTTCAGTAATTAAATACTGCTTCTAAACTTGTCCACACGAATTTCAGTTGTTAAATCCTATTTTTTTTAGCCTTTTTAAACAACTTCCAGCAATAATACATTTTTATGCCATTAAAACATTTCCATCAACCAAGTTTTTGCTGTCATGACTTTAAAATAATGTAAAATCAAATTTTCAACATTAACGATAATCTTCAGTAACCTAAACTTAAATTTTTTGTAACTTGATTGATTTTTTTGCATTTAATTAGTATTGTTGTCAATTAGACTTTTAATCCATAGCGTGATTGTCTTTCTCAGAATATAAGTTTACCTTTCTAGCACCCTTTAGTAATTTTCACCATGTTTAACTTATGTTGAAATTGATTCGAGTCGCGAATATATTTATTCTACTGTGACATGCTTTTTTATTTTAACAAATTTTACAACACATTATTTAGGCTTAAACAATAATTATCTTTCATCATATTAACAACTGTTTAACACTTAGATACATGCTTAACTATCCTTTACATAATAAATTAACGTTCTTTTTCTCTCACATTTG
>NW_025877512.1:0-5382 GCF_002878395.1 Capsicum annuum
ACCAACATAAACCACGTGAGCTACGTGGAATACCAACATTTGAAACCTCCATTGACGGGAGCGTCATACTCTTTGCCAGGGACCACAAACTCTATCTCATACTTGGCCTCTGGACCACAATTATCAATATCAAACCTACGGTGGCACGTAGTTTCGGGGAAAATACCACATTTTCCGCTTGGTACTAAGTACTACTCCCAAACATAAGCTCAGAAATACTTAGGAAATCCACCACAACATCACAAGGGTCTATCATAAAGACCAAATCAAATCTCTTTCTCATTTATCAAATCATATCAATTTGTGGATTCCTAACTCAACACATTTTAGCTCAAAATATTTTGATCTACCTCAACATCAACAAGGTATCAATGCATTGAACCATAACCGACTTGACATTTGGACAATGATATGAAGACTTAATACGTAATATTTTCAACAATCTAACTCATTAAAACCATTCAGAAAATACCAAGACTCATTGCAACTTCGATATCAATTTACCCAATAACTCAAATCGTCATAAGGAAGCTCAAAATTTGACACATGGCTCAAAAACACTTGGAAATACCAATAATTCATTCTTGAACTTAAAACGTGGATACATGTTCAAAATATATCAATTCTTGATAGAAACACCAAGAATCCCAATATTAAATCTTAATTAATAGAACGAAAATAGTCAAATACTCATGTGATTCAAAACTTACAATTCAAATCTTTATAAGTTCATAATTGAATTATTTAGACATAATTCAACTTACAGAACCATATGAATCCATTAAATAATCATAATTGGCAAGCTTGAACAATTTACATATATACATAATCAAAATCTCATGGTAGGATATCTTGAAAATAAATTCATTTGCCAAACTCATAATAATCCGTAATAAAAATTAAAGATACGGGCACAAGAACGGAAGAATTATTCTTGTTCAAAGCCCCACATACCTAAAAATGGAAGATGAATATGAACTTCCGACTCCGGAACTTTATTCACTAAAATAAAGGGTACTTCTCGAAGCCTTTAACATGATCAACTCGAATCCCAAAACAATTTGAAATTTCTACGGTTCAACCAAGAGACATAGAAGGATGAAATTTGGAGTAGTAGGGTTGGGGTTTGAGCCTTAGGAATTTTTGGAGAAAAATGAGCTATTGAATGCTCTTAATGGACTTAAATCCATGGTTTACCCGGATAGATTGGAGTGGGAATGACCAAAATACCCTTAAAAATCAAATAATGTCAAATCTGTCCTTTGGTGGACTATTTTGATAGGCTGAAGTAGATCGACCATAACTTTTTCCTCCGATGGACAAATTGGATGAAATCAATTTCATTGGAAATGGGAATCTCAGAGGTTTCTGTTGATATATAGTAGCTCACCCAGATCATTATGTACAAGGAGTTATGATTATTTGAAGTTGACCCTAAAATTCTCCTGGCCTCAGTATTTTTTTTCTTGCACATTTACTGTTCACCACTATTCACGGTTAGATTGGAATGATCATAACTCATCGCTCGAGTGTCGGTTTTGGATGATTCACATATCGTTGGAAAGATTATTTGATTCTCTATGCGATGACGGGTCGCATATCAAGAAGTTCCACACAGAAAAATTATTAATCACGATAAAGAGAAGATTTCAACACATTTTCATCCGAGATCTTAATGGACTCTTGGAAAGATAAAAAGGCTTTAATGACTCGACACATTTGGGAGAGAAATATTTAACGGGAAAACTCGGGGTATCACATCATCTCCCCCTTGGAAACATTCGTCCCCGAATGTCGCTAGTTGGGTTAGAAAGACAAGGAAAATTGTGGATACACAACTAAAAATAACTTGATAAACAAGTTTATATTTTTCTAAGCTTTGGAGTACTTTCCGATGCATAAGCTCATGATAATCACAATGAAATAGTTAATTCTATTACTAAAAGAGTTGGATGAAGGAAAAATTATTAACATCGATTTAAATCTGCATTCACAAAGAAAGAGATGAAAGATCTAGGATATGAAAACTCGGGATATCACAATATATCCCTCTTTGGATCGGTTCTCCCCGAATAATACTAATTGATACACGGGACACTTTATGATCGACCCATGGCTTAGTACTTAGGTCAGGAACAAAAGCAAAGGCTAAATAGAATTTGGTAACGGTTCGATGCAAAAAAATCATTCTTGAAATGGTTATGCTCACGAAACTTCAAGTAGTGAGATTGGACCACATCGGAAGAAGGAAGAAATATATGAATCCGTTGGAATAACTATCAAGTTGAATTTCTAGGTTCACAGACCAAATCAATACACGCTCTCATTCAGTTAGGAAATGATTCAAAATCTTTCCAAGGAGCTTTCAATGCTACTAGGAAGCAATTGGGTTTGGGATATGGTCCGAACAATATATATATATTGAAATAAGGATTTATAACTCGACCCCAATTTTAAGTACGGAGAGTAGGTCGATCAGTCTTATATCAAAATAAAAGTACTAGACTCCACACAATATAACTCCTTACTTTCAAGCTTATCAATACACTTCGCACACCCTTTCTCCGCAATACTATTTTCCCCAAATACAATACTTACTTGATTCAATTCATAATTCTCACAAGGCATTTGCAATCTTGGCTATTCAAATCTAACTAAGCCAAACTCTCTCTTCCCATTTCAAGCTTAATTTGGAGTCACCAATTCCTCCACCTAACACTGTAACATAGCACCATTCCGAATTATAAATTTACACACATCCACATTGTTACAATTTCTCATCTCTCAGATAATTCTTATTACTACTCAATCAACTCTAATCCACTTAATACTCACCATTTTTAACCATCATATTCATATCAATAAGTCTTAAAGCTTAGGGAACTATTCATAGGCATATACGCAATTCAACTTATAGCAAGGCCAAGGCTTGCAACTAATATCCTCAGACAGGAGATATATTCACAATACATGAGTGCTATGCAAGATCAATTTAGAAGAGCTTTTAGCTTTGACTTCTAAATCAACATAGACACCAAAACTTATTGATAATATAAACTTTAATCTCCGTCCATATATACACATATGATGTTCAAACCTATCTTTATAATTACGTATACACTCCTAATCAACACCCATAAAACACCTTTTTCAAATTCTACAATCATTTATTAAGACAACTTCTTGGCACTATTCTTAAGAAAACACTCACTAACTTTTCCAATTAACTAAGCCATGCACAAGACTTCACTTCAATAATTCCCCACCTACAAACCTAGATAAACCATCACACAACCACTTTCACAAACACAACACGAAATCTTCAAATAACCATGACATCCATCAAAGGCCTAGCTTAAGCTTACTCCACACTTTCCACCTTAGCTAAAATGAATATGCCACAATCTTTATCAACAAAAACCCGCTCACTCTCTCCTATCGTCACCACTGTTCATCCACACACCCTCGACAAATGAAAAGTCATGAAAGGGTAGAATATGAAGGGATATTTTGTATGACTTAGTGCAGTTATTGAGGCCGGAGAACTAGGGCATCAAATGCATGAATTCAACCAGAATCAAGATTAAAGATTAAGGACACCCAGGACATGAATTGAATCTTATTGGTCGCTAAGGGTGTTGCCGGCGGAATGAACTTGAACATACAATAAAACTTAAGCACATGCATTATGAACTACACAACTTGAGTTTGGAGTTTATAGCTTATGGAATGTCGATTTTGCCCACTAGAAAAATTGGGACTCCATATTTCGATAGTTAGGAGAATACATGATTTCCCATGATAAGCATGAACATGTATTATGATCGGGGGAATGAAACATAAGGCATGAGAAAATATCGAAGTCATTGAAAAGGCTAGGATAAAATAGGGTAAACACCACTACTTCTCACCACCAACTTGCAACCCACCGATACACCTACCTAAATCCCGCAATCTTAACTTAGTTAATTTTAATTTTCTTTCTACTATTTCCCCCTTAGACTTAAGCTAACACTCCGAGTCAACGAATCACCATACAAACTCTAGTCTATGGCATTCGCTTTACTCCAGGTCCCCAGATATACCCTTACACAAGATCCATAACTTAAGCCACATAACTACACCCGCGAGCGCAAAATCCATTCTTAATATAACTCTCAAAAACCCACCAACTTAGACAACTTCAAAAGTTATCATACAATAATTCATGCACTCTGCAACTTAGATTCTAGCACTTACTATAGATACATCAAACCTTCGCTAAACCATACTCACTTCTTCTTGCTTTACTAACATCACATCTCAAACTAGCACCCTCGTCAATCTCTAATGCCCAAGTTAACTCACAATTACATTGTATACCAAATATCCTCATTCATATTTATCCGATCAAGGATAACACTAACCGCTTAACATTTAATAACTTAAAAAAATCCCCATAACATCTTGAGCATACTACTACCTCAACACACAATATGACACTTGATCATAAACAAACAAACTTAAGCTCCCGTACATACGGTTCAAACCTACCAAATCTCCTCCCTATCACTAACGTCGTAGCAATTCAATCATTAAATTCATTTTTCTTATTACCCGCTATACAAACTTAACAACTCACTCTGACTACGATTAACAACAATCTCAACAACTATTTCCATCTATCAAGCACCCCAAACATATTAGTCCACCAAAACCTCATAACGACAATAATCATCGACAATTCCATGGCCTATGCCATAATAATTTATTAACACTGCCTTTCACCACGTTTACAACCAATGCAAGAACAACAGAGTAAACAACCAGCTGCTAGTGAATCAAAACAGGCCTCACACGGTTTCACTAGACTTTAGTTTTGTATTTTGAAAAAGAAAATAAATATCAAAACAATTATGCTAGTGAATCGAAATAAGACTCACACGGCTTCACTATACTTTAAGTTTTCATCAAAAGATGATCAGAAAATATTTTCAAGAAATAAAAGCATGGTACACCATAATCAAGGATCTGAGAGTATGTGTCTCTCTTTACCTCAACTGAACGACTAAAGAGGGATGAGGGTACATCTTGAAAGCTATGGAACCTTTGCTAGTAAGCCTAGGAATATAATAAAGAGAGGAAATTAGAACTAGTTAATCATCCTGTCTCAACATTAGTACACGGATAAGGAAAATATGAAATCACATCATAAATTCTAGGGAGAAATCCAAAAACACTTCCGACATAGGCTTAATGCACAACCTTCAAGAACGTACATATGACACCTCAATTTTTTGGAACTCAAGAGCACTAATGAAATTATTTTATTTTCTAGCTCACTTACATGCCCGTATTATTAGAGGAGATTATCTAAGAAAGCACCATCTATAAGGATTTATG
>NW_025877513.1:0-2143 GCF_002878395.1 Capsicum annuum
TATTTACTATAAATGCTGGACTATTATGTTTACTATTGCTTTTTTGTATATACTGTTTTTCTAATAATTCATCTATATGCATTTTAAATTCTTTTAAATCATCAAAATTATATGTTAATGGTTTTTGGGTTATTATGCTATTTTTATCTATTAATTTAATTTTTATAGTAGTTTTATGTTTTTCTCATCCTTTTAATGGATCTCACTATATAATTGTCTTAATTTTTTCTTTATTATTTCTATCTTATCTATTGAAAATATAGTTATTTCTTTTTTATTTATCGAAAATACAACTAGTTCTACTGTGTATTCTTTATTTTTTATATTTTCTAACTTTTGTGTAATTTTTTCACTTCCTTTTATTCAATTGGTTTTCTTTCTTATTTTATTAATAACTCTTTTCACTCTTACTTTTTGTTTGTATGGTGTTGTAAACCACCAATCTGTTTTAGTTATTATATGTGGGTATAATTTATCTAAAAATGACATTCCTAAAAGCATATCTTTTGATGTTAGTTCATAATTATAGATTTCTTCTTTTGTTATTATTTTATCCCATATCTGTATTTTTACATTTTTAGCTTTATATGTAATTAAATTTCCTTCATTATTAAATCCTTTGACTACTATTGGTGTTTTCAATTTATCACATTTACCTTCTAGTAAACAGTTGTATCTACATAAGTTTGCTTCTACTCCTGTATCTATCATAGGTGTATAATACCTATTATAACATCCTTCTTCTATTATTTTTACAAGTACATATATTTTCATATCATGTTAAAGTTCTTTTTATGAATAATTTCTCTTTATTATGTGTTATAGATAATTGTGTATGTTCTATATTGTATGGTTTTACTTGTTCTAACAATTTTATTCCTAATATTATATCTGTTTTTTGCATTTCTTTCTTTATTTCAAATTCTATTTTTATTTTCCTAACTCCTATTATTATTTCTTTTTTTGTCATATCCTTAATGTTTATTTGACTTCTTGGTAGATCTGGTCATATATTACTATTAGATTTTATTTCTTCACTTCTTACTAGATATTTTGTTATATAATTTTCTTCTTGTCGGGTGTTTAAGAGTATTAAATATTTTTTTTCATTTATTTTTCCCGTTATGTAATATTGATTTAAATTAACTATTGAAGTTGTTTCATAACTTGTTCTTTTTTATGAGCTTGATGATTCTGATTTTTCATGAGCTATTCTTCTTTATGTACTTATTATATCATTTATTATTTCTAAATCTTTTTCTATGTCTATATTTTAGTAACTATAATCACTATATTCAATTATTTTTACAAATTGTTCAAAAGGACTTTCTATTTGTATTTTATTAATTTTACTTTTTTCTATTATTTTATGTTTTGTTGTTAATATATATAGATTTTTACATCTTGCTGTAAATATTTTAGTTTCTGGGGTTAGTTCTATTCCTGGTATTTTTCAATATAATACTAATGATTTATCTATATTTTTATCCTTTATTGCTACTGAATAATTCACACTTATTATAAATTTAAATTTTTGGTATATTAAATTTCCTTTTATAGAAGTTATTATACTTTTTTCCATAGGTTTATAATTCTATCATCTGCTAAATATAATTCTATTAGTGTATCTATTCCTTCTCTAAAATATGTTTTTATCAATATCTCTGTTCCTCTGAAGTATACATATTTTATTGAGTCTTTAATTTTTATATCATTTATTTCTTTATTAATTATTCTTTTTGTTACTAGTGGTACACTAGCTCATCTTTTCTCATATCTACAGTCTATTACATGTTTCTTTTGGCTTACTAAGTAGTATTCTTCCCTTTTTCTACAAAATATATTTTTTATTATTGGTATTTTAAATATTTTTTCTACACTTAGGTCTAACTCTTTTCCTTTTATTTCATCAAATATATTACTGTCACATATTATTTTTTGATCTGTTCCTTCTTTATTTAAATTTTCTTCTTTTGTTATTATTTTTATATCTTTTTCAGTTATTTGATTCATTTTTATATCTTTTCAGTCATTTGATTCATCTAATTCACTATTTATTTCATTATCTGTTTCATTCTCCGAAATTTTATATGTACTATCTTCACTTTCTAATTCATAATTTATATAATCTATCTGCATATAT
>NW_025877514.1:0-4320 GCF_002878395.1 Capsicum annuum
GCATGTTAACATGCTCTTTTATGCAGATATTAGGCTATACGAGTACATATCCTATTGCCTATCTCAGCTATCATACACTGATAAGAGCATGAGAAAGCTTATAGAGTTGTTTAAAATGTATGAACGAACGTACCTTATCTGAAGACGCTGTGATGGAGGATTTTCAAACTATTATCAACAAGGTAAAATTTATTGTGGCATCACAAGGATTTAAGCTTAGACTAGTTTTTGGAAGTTACTGGGAATTCATTTCACAGTGTCAAAGCTTTATTTGCCTGTTTGAATATCTTCAATTTGGGGAAGAAGTTTGCTAAACCTGAACTCAAAACATGTATTGAGGAGTTTGAGGAAAAGTTGAATAAGTTCCACATCGAGAGAAAGGAACAAGAAATTACTGCCAAAAATGCTCAAAGCCATTAACAGAAAGTGGACATCATAGAGAGCATCACAGTGGCTCAAAAAGAAGAAGAAGACGAAATTGATGAATCTGAAATTACAGAAGGTAATTTTCTCCAAGTCAATTGCCTGTTCATTCAGCTATTACTATTTCATGTTTTATTTACAAGGTTCTCATTTTGAAACT
This sequence comes from Capsicum annuum, assembly GCF_002878395.1. Lineage (NCBI taxonomy): Eukaryota > Viridiplantae > Streptophyta > Magnoliopsida > Solanales > Solanaceae > Capsicum > Capsicum annuum. The sequence continues at coordinate 584 of NW_025877514.1, forward strand.
TTTATGACGGAGGGCAACAGAGCTTCATGCTTGTCTCTATGAGTTATATGGTTCATTTATGTTTTAATTCCCGCGAAAGAATTTAAAAACAATGTAGAGGAGGTAGTAGCTGTTAGAAGACATCATGCCGTAGTACCTTATATCGATAGTTGATCCGTCACTACTATTCTTTTTAAAAATCCATATGATGGGGGTTTTCAAAATTTGGTACACTTAAGATGTAGATACTGATAAGAAGGCTCTCAAGTCATTTGGCAAGAAAGCTGGAAATATATAAAGAGGCTAGAGGCAAAATGGATTGAGAAAACATACAAAGTCAATGTGCAAACATGGTGCAAATTGTTGTATCTGCTGCATTTCTGATGATCTATGATGGGAAGGGGCGGACAACAATGCATTATTTGGTTCTCTTGAATGTTCTGTAACTTAATTTTCTAGATCATGTAACTGATTCTGAAGTCACTGATCCATCAACGGAAGCAGAAACAGAATATTCCCCTGCAGAACCAGCATGTGCTGAGTCGAAATCAAATTCTCATGCTTCCAGTGAGGTAACTGATTCAGCAATTTATGAAAGTGAAATTCAATCCCCTACAAATCGCACCAGAGGTTCCTTACGTCACCCTATGTCCTTAGCAACTTTTTCTCTAACGGGGTCAACAGGCACTAACACTTTTTCATTTGCAGGTGCCACTAGATCCAAAGCTAAGAACAGCAGCAAAAGCGATCAAAACCTTGGCACTTCCACGTCCATTCAAAGTCCAAATGCAATATATCTTGCAGGTGAAACCTTGGAATTTCCTTTTCTAACCTAAGTCTATTAGAAACTTTTGTCTCGACTTCTTAGCATTTGTCAAGCTGCGGCTGCTGCTCAAGCTGGTGCTTCTGTCATTCAGATTTTTGTTGGTCGCCTGAGGGTAAACTCTTTTGTCTTATAAGAAATTTTGTTGTTTGGATTTCTTTAATTCTTTAGACATAACATTTATCATTATTTTCAGGATTGGTTTCGCAATCACACTAGTGACTCTGAAGTTTTAAGTGCTCTTAGACGAGGAGAAGACCCCGGGTTAGCACTATTTTGTTTTCCACTTTGTTTCTGGAGTTGAAAGTGCTAGATCATACATTTGAAGATTTGTTGAGACCATGTGTATTCTCTTCCTGTTGCATAAAGGTTATAGTTTTATTTGCGAGACCAACCTGCTAATCTATATGGCCACCGATTAAAGCCTAATTTATATGTAAAACTTAACGGCCATCGTTAAGTAAACAACCTTATATTAGTAAACAACCTTATATCCTTAACGACCACCGTTTAACCTTATAACCTTATATTATTAAACAACCTTATAACCTTAACGACCACCGTTTGCTTACACTTATGTTGACAATATTATCAAAGAGTACTCCTTGCATACTAAGTGGTATGGGAAGTACAAATGATTATCATGGGTCTTGAGAAAATCTTGGAGAGCAAACATGATTTAATCAAACAAATTTTGGAGTATGCTCGTACCACACAGAACCTTGCACCTCCTTTGCAAGATGATGATACAGCTTATGTGAGCCTGATAATTATTGAGAAACTGTATGTATCTCCTCAAGAATTTGAACTTACCAAATCCAGAATTGTTAAAAATCAATATGATGAGATTGGAGAAATAGTTTGGAGAGTTACTTATAAAGCAATCAAGGGATTAGGACAGTCACACAAACCATCTTTGTATGAAAAATTATGATGGATTGAAGCCTGTGAAGGGGATATTAAAGATGCTGTGAGGAACACGATAAATTGTGGGTGCATGCATTATGATGAGAATTATGAAAGGGAACTAGTACAGACTTTAACTGAGCAAGCTAGGAGAGAATTCATGTCGCTGCCTGCAGTAAGATCAATAATGCAGTGTTTGTAAAGAGTTCAGCTTCCAGAAAATGAATGGACAGACGAGTGTATGATATGCAAGGAGAGTTACTCACCTGGATCAGAACCATACTGCTTGCCTTGCAGCCACAGTTTCCATTATGGCTGCATCGAAACTTGGCTTCTTAAAAACCCAAATTATCCAATGTGTCATTACAAGTTGCCACCAACGGAGTCCAAATAGATGTGATCTCTTTCTAGTAATTAAAATGTATTTTAAGATAGGTTAATACTGTCAAAAATTTATCTTTTCTCTTATGGCCAAACAATTCTAGCTATTGAATTTATTAATAGAATCGTGGCACATTCCAACACTTTCTCTTTTCCAATGGAAAAACTAGTCATATTTAGCTTCATGATACTTGTATTCACAATGCAAGATTGAAAGGTCCAGCACTTCTTATGCCATGGTAATTTTTGATCACACTAACAAAATTATTGCTTTAATTGAAACGCCACAAGCTTTATACTTATATATGTTTATATGTAGATATATATATATATATATATGTATAAAACTTTGTTACCCGATTATCTTAACAGAAACTTGGATGAAATTTGACAGACAAGATTAAAGAAGCAGAGCAGTCTCCAATTCAATTTAACAGATCGAGGACAAATACACATCTTAGTCTACAAGAAATTAATCATTAGAATAGTCTAATAAACAAGACTAATACATATAGAGACAGAAGATACAATAGTGTGATTTTCTAGAAAACACATTTCTCAATCAATCGAAAATCCATTATTCCTCAATATAAAAACATCATTAATCTATGATTTTGTTACTTTGTTCTTGTTCTTCATCTTTTTAAATCAATTACCCATTAGTAAAAAGGGGCAGAGGGGGGCTAGGCCTAACCTCGATACAACACACAACCATTAGTGATATCAATCATAAGTGATATCACCCCACCAGAAGGTATAAATAATTATATTGCCTTCTGGTACATACATAAATCTATGCTAGCTAACAAAGAAGTTGGATTTGTCATATTTATATCTAAGACTAGGCATCATCCATTTATCTAATTGGATGCAGCCTCTAGCCTATCTAGGAAGATGAGAAAGGGACTGAGTGATAAGAATCTGCGTAGAGGTGGAAGCCAATTTGGCTAACCAGTCAGCAACTTGATTCCCCTCCCGAAAACAGTGAGTTACTTGAATCCCAATTCTATTCTTGATACTTTTGATGTTGTCCACAACTTTTTTCAGCTTCATATTAGTGACAAGATTGTTATTCAGCTTGTTGGTTTTTATTGTGGAGTCTAGTTCGAGAGTGAAATTAGTGTATCCTTGATATTCACAATGCCTCTGCCATATTACTGCTACTCCAACTGAACGAAATGGAAAATGCCATAACCATATCGCCTCGACTATTCCATACAATTACACCAATACCAGCCTAACTACTTTCATGTAAGTAACTACCGTCTTTATTGATTTTTAATACAGTCAGCTTGTGGGAAGCTCCAAGTAACCTGATGTAACATTTAAAATGGCCTGAGCTTCTTTATTGTGAGACACAGAGTTGGCCAGTGATTGATGTCTTGCAAGTCTTTAAAATATTTCATCAATACAGATTTGATAAGACCAAAAGCTTGATAAATCATCTTACTGTAGCAGAAGTGTCTTTCGCCTCCAAATTTACAAGAACACCATTGTTTCCAAATTTCCCAACAAATGATACTAGGAGTGATCTTCAATAAAATTTTATGGATATTATTCTCTGGTCTTACACTCCACCAAGTGTTAAATATGTCGACAATTGGTTGATTTAGATGTTGAATTCCAAAGGGATTTCCCATGCTATTCC
>NW_025877515.1:0-2685 GCF_002878395.1 Capsicum annuum
GTGAAAGAAATCCACAACGTGGATTTCTTTCACACTCGAGTTCAAAATAACTCCATTAAGACCAAAATTTTAAATCATTCAAAATATCTCAAATATTCAACATCAACGTGCTTATAACACACTTTCTAAAAAAAAACACAATTTCCGGATTCACGACCCAAATATAAAAATTATGATAAATATCATTCAAGATTCTTGATTTATATCACCACATATGTAAATTCATCTTTCAAAATCATAAACATCAAGATTTCATAATAATCATCATAATATACGGGTTCATGCTTCAAATTCATAAAAAATCAAATAAAAATCATGCATTTGTAAAGAAAATTACTTTTGGGCACAAAAACGAAGGAGAGTTCTTGTTCAAAAACCCCACATACCTTGAATGATGAACTTTAGATCAATACTCATTTTTGAGATATTAATCGTTCCTTTGAATGATGGTTCTTGGAGTTCTTGAACTAGGAACATTGAATCTTGAATAAATTTGCAGAATTAATGGTGAACTTTGGAGGTTCTTGAAGTTGGATTTAGGAGCTTAGGGTTTTCTTTTTGAGTAAATTTGATGAAATATAACAATAATGCTTCTAATAGGGTTTAATATAAGGTTTGGACAGATTTTGGGTGAGGGGGAATGACCAAAACGCCCCTAAAAATCAAATAATTCTCGAATCTATCCTTTGGTGGACTATTTTGATAGTCTAAAGTAGATCAACAATAACGTTTTACTCTGGTATCCAAATCGAATAAAACAAATTTCATTAGAAAGAGGACTCTCATATCTTTCCGTTGATATATAGTACCTCACCCAGATCATTGTTTATGAGGAGTTCTGGTTATTTAAATTTGACCCAAAAATTTGCTTTAATAAGCTAAAGTAGATCGACCATAACTTTTTGCTCCTACAGACAAATTGAATGAAACCAATTTCATTGGAAAGAGGACTCGCAGAGATTTCTGTTAATATATAGTAGATAACACAGATCATTATGTACATGGAGTTATGGTCATTTAAATTTGGAGAAAAAATACGTCAGGCCTCAGTACTTTTTCCTGCATGTTTTACTGTTCACTACTATTCACGGTTCGATCGGAATGTTCATAACTCATCGCTCGGGTATCCGTTTTGGATGGTCCATATATCGTTGGAAAGCTTATTCGATAGTCTACGTAATGGTGGGTCATAATCTAAGACATTCCATATGAAAAAGTTATAATTCATTCTAGAAGATAGAACCCAACATGTTTACACATAAAATTTCACCGAAAAATTTCCCGCTGTATTACACTAAGTCTAGGGGTCCAGAAAGGTAGTAAATTCATCAGAAAGAGTTTCAGTGATTATTTGGTGAGCCTTCTCTAGTCCAGAAAGCCCGTAGTTCAGATTATCTTTCTTATTATCGTTTTGGTCTACCGGGAGCCTTGTCCCAGTTTTCAGACAATTGTCTGATTTTCCTATATATATATATATATATAATTTTTTTCAATCAATTTGGGGGAAGGTCTAAAAACCAAAACTATACCGTCAAAACTTCTAAGACATGATTATATTCATAAATAAAAAACCCTTTTTTTAAAAACATGAATTCAATACCCATGAGATTTGTGGAAAACCCCGCGTACCTTAACTCAAAAGATAATAGATAATTCTCAAATCTTGCAGATTGGGGATTCCAAATCTTGAATCATTTTTGAAAATCCACAATTGAATCTTGAGTTATTTGGGTTTCTAGTTTGAAACCCTTGGGAGTGTTCTTGGTGACTTTTGAGAAAAATTTCAATAATGTGGGTATTTGGGAGCTTAATCCCATGTTAGAGGTGATAAGGGGTTGGAGAAGTACCATTTTACCCTTAATGAGATAGAATGGGGTGCTGAAAATTAGCCGAGCGGGATACCCCGGGCGACGCCCTGCCTAGAGCATAGGAGTACCCCAGGTGTCGCCCGCCATAGAGCGGTAGGCGCATACCTTAGAGCGTGGGAGGAACCCGGGTGCCACCCACTTATTTGCTGGAGATACTAGAATGGAACACCAAACATGCCCTTAGGCTTGTCTAGAAATTCTAAAACTCACCTGAGATGTACTACAACCTTGCCCCAATGCAATGCTACAGGAAAATCTAAAGTCGGAGGTCGGGAGGATTGAAAATAAAATCCCCGAAGATTAGGAGCTAAAAATGAAACTAAGTCTCTTGACACTTAGAATATTTTCAAGTTTCCAAGGCTAAGAGTACACTACTAGGGGCTAGCACGTGCATGCATTTTACGGGGCGTTATATTATCCCCTCTTAGGATCATTCGTTCCCAAATGATGATGCGGAAATACAGCCAAGCAGTATCTCAAGCATACTAAGGTATAGTAGAATAATATAAAGATTTGTACCTCAGTCAGATATGATGGACTCAAGTGCACCATGCAAATGAACTATTTCTGTAATGAACAGATTGGCATAATCCTCTCCCAAATAGTTAGTCGTGATAGGTAGAAAGTGGGCTGAGTTGGTCAGCCTATCTACAATTACCCAAATAGAATCATACTGGTTGAGGGACTTTGGGAGTCCTGTGATGAAGTCCATAGTACTCATCTCCCACTTCCACAAGGGTAAAGCTATCTCTTGGGAAGAACCTCCTGGCCTCATATGTTATACTTTAACTTGTTGGCAATTCAAACACTTGGAAAC
>NW_025877516.1:0-1573 GCF_002878395.1 Capsicum annuum
GGACCCTCCTAAAAAATGGGATTTTACTTTCTGTTCAGGACCCTCCTAAAAAATGGGACTTTACTTTATGTTCAGGACCCTTTGGAAAAATGGGATTTTACATTCTGTTTTGGACCCTACTAAAAAGTAGGACTTTACTTTCTGTTCAGGACCCTCCTGAAAAATAGGACTTTACTTTCTTTTAAGGACCCTCCTAAAAAATGAGAGGTTACTTTATGTTCAGGACCCTCCTGAAGAATAGTATTTTACTTTCTGTTCAGGACCCTCCTAAAATATGGAACTTTACGTTCTGTACAGGACCCTCAAGAAAAATCGGATTTTACTTTCTGTTAAGGACCCTCCTTAAAAATGGGAGGTTACTTTATGTTCATGACCCTCCTGAAGAATAGGATTATACTTTCTGTTCAGGACTTTCCTGAAAAATGGGACTTTACTTTCTGTTTGGGACCTTCCTGAAAAATGGGTCTTTACTTTCTGTTCACAACCTACCCTAAAAATGTGACTTTAATTTCTTTTCAGGATCCACATAAATAATGGGATTTTACTTTCTGTTAAGGACCCTCCTGAAAAATAGGATTTTACTTTCTGTTCAGGACCCTCCTGAAAAATAGGAATTTACTTTTTGTTCAGGACCCTCCTAAAAAATGGGATTTTAATTTCTATTCAGAACCCTTCTGAAAAATGGGATTTTACTTCTATTCAGGACTCTCCTGAAAAATGGTATTTTACTTTCTGTTCAGGACCCTCCTAAAAAATGGGATTTTACTTTTTGTGTAGGACTCTCATGAAAAAGGGATTTTACTTTCTGTTCAGGACCCTCCAGAAGAATAGGACTTTACTTTCTGTTTTGGACCCTCTTGAAAATTGAGATTTTACTTTCTTTGTAGGACCCTCCTGAAAATGGGATTTTACTTTCTGTTCATGACCCTCCTGAAAAATGGGATTTCACTTTCTGTCCAGGTCCCTTCTGAAAAATGGGAGTTTATATTTTGTTCAGGACACTCCTAAAAAATGGTACTGCAGTTTCTGTTCAGGACACTGCTGAAAAATAGGAATTTACTTTCTGTTCAGGACCCTCCTAAAAAATGCGACTTCAGTTTCTGTTCAGAACCCTCCTTAAAAAATAGGAATTGACTTTTTGTTCAAGATCCTCCTGAAAAATGGGAATTCCCTTTCTATTCAGGACCCTCCTGAAAAATAGGACTTTACTTTCTGTTCAGGACCCTCCTAAAAAATGGGATTTTACTTTTTGTGTACAACCCTCATGAAAAAGGGATTTTACTTTCTGTTCTGGACCCTCCAAAAAAATGGAACTTTACTTTCTGTTCTGGATCCTCCTGAAATATAAGATTTTACTTTTGGTTCAGCACACTCTAAAAAAATAGGATTTAACCTTCTGTTTAGGACCCTCCTAAAAAATGGGAATTTTACTTTCTATTCAGGACCTTCCTTAGAAATAGGATTTTTCTTTCTGATTAGGACCCTACTGAAAAATAGGACTTTACTTTCTATTCAGGTCTCTCCTGAAAAATAGGACTTTACTTTCTGTTCAGGACCCTCTTGAAAAATAGGA
>NW_025877517.1:0-4371 GCF_002878395.1 Capsicum annuum
TAGTAAAATCTCATTTTTTAGGAGGGTCCTGAACAGAAAGTAAAGTCACATTTTTCAAGAGGGTCCAAAATAGAAAGTAAAGTCCTATTTTTAAAAGGGTTCTGAACAGAAAGTAAAGTCCCATTTTTCAGGAGGGTCCTTAATAGAATGTAAAGTCTCATTTTTTAGGAGGGTCCTGTACAGAAAGTAAAGTCCCTTTTTTCAATCAGGTCCTGAACAGAAAGTTAATTTTTATTTCTCAGGAGTGTCCTGAACAGAAAGTAAAATCTCATTTTTTAGGAGGGTCCTGAACAGAAAGTAAATTCCTATTTTTCTGGAGGGTCCTGAACAGAAAGTAAAGTCCTATTTTTCAGTAGGCTCCAAAACAGAAAGTGAAATCCTATTCTTCAGGAGGGTCCTGAATAAAAAGTAAAATCCTATTTTTTAGAAGGGTACTGAACATTAAGTAAAATCCTATTTTTTAGGAGGGTCCTAAACAGAAAGTAACATATCATTTTTTAGGAAGGTTCTGAACAGAAAGTAAAATATCATTTTTAGGAAGATGCTAAACAAAAAGTAAAATCTCATTTTTCAAAAGGGTCCATAACAGAATGTAAAGTCTCATTTTTTTGGAGGGTCCTGAACAGAACGTAATGTCACATTTTTCAGGAGGGTCTTGAACAGAAAGTAAAGTCCTACTTTTTAGGAGGGTCCTGAATCTAAAGAGAATTCCCATTTTTAAGGAGGGTCCGGAACAGAAAGTAAATTCCAATTTTTATGGCCGATTTTGAATAAAAAACTAAAGTCGCATTTTTAGGAGGGTCCTGAACAGAAAGTAAAATCCTATATTTCAGGAGTGTCCTGAACAGTAACTATAGTCCCATTTTCAGGAGGGTCCTGAACAGAAAGTAAAATTCCAATTTTTAAGAGGGTGCTACAAAGAAAGTAAAATCTCTTTTTTAGGAGGGTCCTGAACAGAAAGTAAAATCTCATTTTTTTGGAGGGTCCTAAATAGTAGTAAAATCTCATTTTTCAGGAGGGTTCGGACTAGAAAGTAAAATCTCATTTTTTAGGAGGGTCCTGAACAGAAAGTAAAGTCCCATTTTTTAGGAGGATCCTAAACAAAAAGTAGAATCCTATTTTTTAGGAGGGTCCTGAACCGAAGGTAAAATTCCTAACAGTAATTAAAGTCACATTTTAAGGGAGGGTCCTGAACAGAAAGTAAGTCCCATTTTTAAGGAGTGTCCTGAACAGAAAATAACATCCCATTTTTCAGGAGGGTCCTGAACAGAAAGTAAAATTCTATTCTTCAGGAGGGTCGTGAACATAAAGTAACCACCCATTTTTAAGGAGGGTCCTTAATAGAAAGTAAAATCCCATTTTTTAGGAGGGTTCTGAACAGAAAGTAAAGTCCCCTTTTTTAGGAGGATCCTAAACAGAAAGTAGAATCCTATTTTTTAGGAGGGTCCTAAACCGAAAGTAAAATTCCTAACAGTAATTACAGTCACATTTTAAGGGAGGGTCCTGAGCAGAAAGTAAAGTCCCATTTTTGAGGAGTGTCCTGAACAGAAAATAACATCCCATTTTTCAGGAGGGTCCTGAATAGAAAGTAAAATTCTATTCTTCAGGAGGGTCGTGAACATAAAGTAACCACCCATTTTTAAGGAGGGTCCTTAATAGAAAGTAAAATCGCATTTTTCACGAGGGTCCTGAACTGAAAGTAAAGTTCCATTTTTTAGGAAGATCCTGAACAGAACGTAAAGTCCCATTTTTTAGGAGGGTCCTGAAAAGAAAGTAAAATACTATTCCTCAGGAGGGTCCTGAACATAAAGTAACCTCCCATTTTTTAGGAAGGTCCTGAACAGAAAGTAAAGTCCCATTTTTCAGGAGCGTCCTGAACAAAAAGTAAAATCTTATTCTTCAGGGGGGTCGTAATCATAAAGTAACCTCCCATTTTTAAGAAGGATCCTTAACAAAAAGTAAAATCCCATTTTTCGAGAGGGTCCTGAACAGAAAGTAAAGTTTTATTTTTTAGAAGGTTCCTGAACAGAACGTAAAGTCCCATTTTTCATGAGAGTCCTGAACAGAAAGTAAAATACTATTCTTCAAGAGGGTCCTGAACATAAAGTAACCTCTCATTTTTAGGAGGGTCTTGAACAGAAAGTAAAGTCCTATTTTTCTGGAGGGTCTTGAACAAAAAGTAAAGTCCTATTATTCAGTAGGGTCCAAAGAAGAATGTAAAATCTTATTTTTCATGAGGGTCCTCAACAGAAAGTAAAGTTCTATTTTTCAGAAGGGTCCTGATCAGGACGTAAAGTCCCATTTTTTAGGAGGGTCTTGAACAGAAAGTAAAATAGTATTCTTCAGAAGGATACTGAACATAAAGTAACCTCTCATTTTTTAGGAGGGTCTTGAACAGAAAGTAAAGTCCTATTAAACAGGAGGGTCCTGAACAGAAAGTAAAGTACTATTTTTCAGTAGGGTCCAAAATAGAATGTAAAATCCCATTTTTCCAAAGGGTTCTGATCATAGAGCAAAGTCCTATTTTTTAGGAGAGTTTTGAACAGAAAGTAAAATCCCATTTTTTAGGAGGGTCCTGAACATAAAGTAAAGTCCCATTTATCAAAGGGTCATGAACATATAGTAAAATCTCATTTTTAAGGAGGGTCCTGAACAGAAAGTAAAGTCTCATTTTTCAGGAGGGTCAAAAACAGAAAGTAAAGTCCTATTATTCAGAAGGGTTCTGAGCAGAAAGTAAAGTCTCATTTTTTAGGAGGGTCCTGAATAGAATGTAAAGTCTCATTTTTTAGGAGGGTCCTATACAGAAAGTAAAGTCCCTTTTTCCAGGAGGGTCCTCAACAGAAAGTAAATTTTTATTTCACAGGAGTGTCCTGAACAGAAACTAAAGTCCTATTTTTTTGGAGGGTCCTGAACCGAAAGTAAAATCTCATTTTTAAAGAGGGTCCTGAACAGAAAGTAAAGTCCTATTTTTCAGGAGGGTCCTGAAAAGAAAGTAAAGTCCTATTTTTCAGTAGGCTCCAAAACAGAAAATAAAATCCTATTTTTCAGGAGGATCCTGAATAGAAAGTAAAATCCCATGCTTTAGGAGGGTCCTGAACATTAAGTAAAATCCTATTTTTTAGGAGGGTCCTAAACAGAAAGTAAAATATCATTTTTTAGGAGGGTGCTGAACAGAAAGTAAAATCTCATTTTTTAGGAAGGTGCTGAACAAAAAGTAAAATCTCATTTTTCAAAAGGGTCCAGAACAGAAAGTAAAGTCCCATTTTTTTGGAGGGTCCTGAACAGAAAGTAAAATCCCATTTTTCATGAGGGTCTTAAAGAAAACTTAAATTACCATTTTTTGGAGGGTCCTGAAGAGAAAGTAAGTCTCATTTTTCAGGAGGGTCCAAAACAGAAAGTAAAGTCCTATTTTTCAAAAGGGTTCTGAAAAGAAAGTAAAGTCCCATTTTTTAGGAGGGTCTTGAATAGAATGTAAAGTCTCATTTTTTAGGAGGGTCCTGTACAGAAAGTAAAGTCCCTTTTTTCAGGAGGGTCCTGAACAGAACGTAAATTTTTATTTCTCAGGAGTGTCCTGAACAGAAACTAAAGTCCCATTTTTTTGGAGGGTCCTGAACCGAAAGTAAAATCTCATTTTTAAAGAGGGTCCTGAACAGAAAGTAAAGTCCTATTTTTCAGGAGGGTCCTGAAAAGAAAGTAAACTCCTATTTTTTAGTAGGCTCCAAAACAGAAAGTAAAGTCCTATTATTCAGTAGGGTCCAAAACAGAATGTAAAATCTTATTTTTCATGAGGGTCCTCAACAGAAAGTAAAGTTCTATTTTTCAGAAGGGTCCTGAACAGAACGTAAAGTCCCATTTTTTAGGAGGGTCCTGTACAGAAAGTAAAATCTCAATTTTTAGGAAGGTGCTGAACAAAAAGTAAAATCTCATTTTTTAAAAGGGTCCAAAACAGAAAGTAAAATCCCATTTTTTTGGAGGGTCCTGAACAGAAAGTAAAATACAATTCTTCAGGAGGGTCCTGAACATAAAGTAACCTCTCATTTTTTAGGAGGGTCTTGAACAAAAATTAAGTCCTATTTTTCAGGAGGGTCCTGAAAACAAAAAGTAAAGTCCTATTTTTCAGTAGGGTCCAAAACAGAATGTAAAATCTTATTTTTCATGAGGGTCCTCAACAGAAAGTAAAGTTCTATTTTTCAGAAGGGTCCTGAACAGAACTTAAAGTCCCATTTTACAGGAGGGTCCTGAACAGATAGTAAAATACTATTCTTCAGGAGGGTACTGAACATAAAGTAACCTCTCAATTTTTAGGAGGGTCTTGAACAGAAAGTAAAGTCCTATTTTTTGGGAGTGTCCTGAACAGAAAGTAAAGTCCTA
>NW_025877518.1:0-1999 GCF_002878395.1 Capsicum annuum
ATAGGATATGCTAAAAGTAGTAAAGCATGTCGATTTTTGGTTCATAAATCCAAACATCTAGATATTAGTGAAAATATGGTAATTGAATCAGACAATGCTGAATTCTTTGAAAATATTTTCCCGTATAAAATTAGACATGAACAGTCTAGTGGAGGATCTAAACGACCTCAAGATGAACCAAGTGAGAATGTACATAATGAAGAAAATCCAAGACGTAGTACACGTCAAAGAACATCAACTTTGTTTGGGTCGGATTTTGTAACATTTCTCTTAGAAAATGAGCCTCAAGCATTTAAAGAAGTGATGTCTTCGTCAGACTCATCCTTTTGGAAAGAGGCAGTCAATAGTGAGATTGATTCAATCTTAAGCAACCATACATGGGAATTGGTTGACCTTCCTCCCGAAAATAAATCTTTAGATTCTAAATGGATCTTCAAAAGAAAAATGAAGGCGAATGGTACTATTCACAAATACAAGACAAGACTTGTAGTAAAAGGCTTCAAATAAAAGGAAGGCCTTGATTACTTTGATATATACTCGCCAGCAACAAGGATAACCTCTATTTGGATGTTAATTGCCTTGGCGACGGTATATGATCTTCAAATTCATCAAATGGATGTAAAAACCGCATTCCTAAATGGAGATTTGGAGGAAGAAACTTACATGGAACAACCTAAGGATTTTGTGGTTCTAGGAAAGGAAAACAAGGTGTGTAAACTTATTAAGTCATTATATGGACTAAAGCAAGCACCAACACAATGGCATGCGAAGTTTGACCAAACTATGTTGGCAAACGGATTCAAAATAAATGAATGTGATAAATGCGTTTATATTAAAGACACTCCAAATCACCAAGTCATTGTATGTTTATATGTGGATGATATGTTGATCATCAGTAGAGACATTTCTGACATAAATGCAACAAAATGAATTCTCGAGAGCAAGTTTGATATGAAAGACCTTGGAGTTGCAGACGTGATCTTTGGTATAAGAATCCATCGAACTCCATAAGGGTTAGCATTGTCATAGTCTCATTATACTGAAAAAGTACTTGACAACTTCAAGTATATGGAATTCGATATTGTCAAAACTCCATTGGATGCGAGCTTTGCACTTTGAAAGAATGAAGGTGAAAGTGACTCGCAATTGGAGTACGTAAGAGTATTGGGATGTTTAATGTATATAATGAACTGTACACGACCAGACATAGTATGCGCTATCAGTAAATTGAGTCGGTAAACGAGTAATCCCAACAAAACTCACTGGATGGCAATGAAAAGAGTTTAGGGATATCTTAAATACACTCAAAATTATGCTTTGAATTATAATAAATATCCTGTGGTACTTGAAGGATATAGTGATGCAAATTGGATCACCGAATCGAATGAAGTAAAATTCATAAGTGGATATGTATTTACTATCGGTGGAGGAGCAGTTTCTTGGAAATCATCCAAACAGACTTGTATCGCTCGCTCTACAATGGAATTTGAATTTATCGTATTAGATAAAGCCGGTGAAGAAGCAGAATGGCTTCAAAATTTCTTGGAAGATATTGCGTATTGGCCCAAGCCAGTGGCACCAGTATGTATACACTATGATAGCCAAGCAGCAATAGGTAGGGCAGGGAGCATGATGTATAACGGTAAATCTCGTCATATAAGACGAAGACATAATACCATTAGAGAACTTTTCTCGAGTGAAATTATCACTATAGACTATATAAAGTCAAAGGATAATGCGTTGGATCCAGTTACAAAAGGCCTATCTAGAGAAGGAGTGGAAAAAATATCCAAGGGAATGGGTTTAAGGCCTAGGACAAGTCAGCATGGCGGTAACTCTACCTAGCAGACTGGAGATCCTAAGAGCTAGGTTCAAGGAGATCAAACAAAGTTGTGTCTGATAGGTTCAACATTGTCAATTACCCAACCCATTCTCATGATGTAAACAATGTATAGTAAACAAGGATAAGACTTAAGGTGAAAAGTCTTTTAATGATTAT
>NW_025877519.1:0-2988 GCF_002878395.1 Capsicum annuum
TAATATGATAAAAATTATTTGTTACTATATTAATTATTTCTTAATTGTGTAAAGTTAATAGTGGAGAATTTTTATTGAAAGGAAGGAGCACTAATATTATACATCAACTAACAAAGCAAATAAGATAAATATTACAACCAATGAGGTCTATAATTTTCACATCTAAGTAATACTCGATCCGATAATTTATTATATAGATAGATAGATAGATAAATAAATATTTCTAAAACATTCTAAGAAATTTAATAAAATAATCATATTAATTATTTTTAATATATATTTTAAATTAAAATGTGACAAATAAAAATAACACAAAGTAAATATGTAATTGGACATGTTTGAGCTACATGTTGATTTTCCTGTAAAGGAGATTGGGATGCTGGAAATTATAGTCCCTAGAAGCACATATATTAAAAGCAATGTCTTTTATCTTTTTTTTTTTTCTTGTTTTACACATGTTTCACGAGAGAATATCTTGTCTTAATTTACGTGTTATTTTGAGTTTTAAGTAAGTTTATATTAGATCCTAATTTTTTTTATACATTGTTTGAATATTTTGAATTGATTATTATTATAATTAATTTATAGTATATTTTACGTAGTCTTTAAATAAATAATAGTTTATTTTAAAAAAATTAAATTTTATGTTCAAATTCAAGATCAAACTAATTTGTTTGACTTTCAGGAATTATGAAGTGTCACATAAATTGAGATAAATGAAATATTTAAGAAGGTTATTGATTATCTTAGCTAGGGTTGTACTACATGTCCAATTAGGAAAAAAAAGGTGTTTGATTTTGCGTGAGAAAAAAATCCTAATCATACTATGTTTCATTTGATATTTAACAGAAGAGAGTTAAGTCGCAATACAAATCATACCGTTGGGTGTGCAAAAAAAAGTCTCACATTGGTAGTTGAAGGGATTGGGAAGCTATATATAAGGTGTATGATCTTTTAATGGTGTGAGTCCTTTTGGAGAAAACCGTGCAGATTTGACTCAAAGTGGACAATATCACACTATGTAAGATTGTCTTTAGGCTGACTGAATTTGATGATGTGGTAGGGTGATGGGGTGCAGGGGCTCGATTTGATACCTTTTCAAGCTTAGAGATGCACATACGAAAAGAAGCTATGTGGGCACACAGTGAATTTCGGTGGCCCCGTGGATCGTGGTGATGAACCATATGGAACTTACTTCGAGGGAGGGATTGTTGGGTGAGTATGATGATGTGGCAGGGTGATGGGGTGCAGGGGGATCGATTTGATACCTTTACTAGCTTGGAGATACACATACGAAAAGAAGCTATGGGGGCACACAGTGAATTTCGGTGGCCCCGTGGATCGTCGTGATGAACCATATGGAACTTAGTTTGAGAAAGAGATTATTGGGTGAGTATGGTGATGTGGCAGGGGTGATGGGTTACGGGGGGCTCGATTTTATACCCTTACGAGCTTAGAGATGCACATACGAGAAGAAGCTATTGTGCGGGCATCGGTTGTCATAAATTCTCATACAATATGGGTGGGCACACATTGAATCTCAGTGGCCCCGTGGATCATGGTGATGAACCACATGGAACTTAGTTTGAGGGAGAGATTGTTGGGTAAGGATAGCACACAGTACAGTGAATCTAAAAAACTAACTCATGAATCGTGATGATGGACCACTATTTGTTAATCGTGCGGGTTTGGCCAAAGTGAACAATATCACACCATATAAAAATGTTTTTACGCTGATTGAGCCCAACACATACCAACATAATACATATATAATATAAAGTAGTTTAGTTATGGCACAAATATTGGATCTTCCATGTTGTTTTCCTATAGACGTGTTCTTTTTTGTTTTCTTTCGATAATTGTGTTGGTAAAAAATAATATTACATGGTGAATTAGTCAAAATAGATGTAAATTAGCCCTAACATTACCATTAAAAGGAAAATTAGTTGAACAATACTTTTGTTCACGTAAAACTACAATCCAACTTAGCAATATTGCACCTAAGTCTTGGAGAACCTTTACATAAACATATATTTTTTTGTTAAAAACTAAAGTTAACATAAGAAAAGTTTTTTTCTAACCTAATGGTTGTCTTAACTTAATCAAGAGTCTATTATGTTGCCAATATTGGCCATAGTATAAACGTTCTAGCTATAATAACCCTTTATGCTCAGGGGTTAATATTTATTTGTTTCAATCTGTTCTCCATTTCTCCCTCAGTTCCTCCTTAGAAAAGAATAAATAAATAAAAGTCTTCATATATTTAGGTAATGCACTAGAATATTCAGTGTGCGCATCTTATATGATAGTAAAGGTTTATTTCAAATATTAGATATAAGGATAGAATGAATACAAGATGTGATGTTTGAGAATATTGACACTTGGTCATAAACCCTAGGTATAGTATAGAAAGGATGAATTAAACCTGAAATTTAGCTTCGAGGAAAAGTGTCGTTGACTGTTAGCTACTATTTGAGTGTCTATAGTTTCCTTGCAATGAATGTAGACAAAAGAAACTTCTGGTAATCAAATTATGCTTTCAAATGTTAGTGTTGCCTTTGCTATTTATCATTTAGCCGAACATTTGTTCTATGAGATGGTTATAATTTTGGTGTAGGTAAGGCATCAGTACTCTTTATTTTCATTTCATTTCTCTGTGCCAAGCTCAGTTTTTACTAGATGATCCAAATGTCAGACTCTTATTCCCTACTGATGCGATCACCAAGGCTAAACATTATCTTGCATTGAATTTCGGAGGTCTAGGTATCCTTTTCTCACATAAACTGTATTATTGAATGAATTGCGTAATTTATCATACATTGCTCGAACCCTTCAGAAATGCTACCACCTTGGGTCAGTTCCTTGAAAAATGTAATTTGTTGTCCTATACCAATTAGTTCCTTCATTCGTAGAGACTAATACTGGCTGGTACCTAACCAAATTCATTGACAATGATTTTGGTACTTTAAGAATCTTGTCTTGTAACAA
>NW_025877520.1:0-1007 GCF_002878395.1 Capsicum annuum
TTTTTGAAAACTCTCCAAGAATTTCACTAATTTTCAAGTAATACAACAACAACATACCCAGTGTATTCCCATATAGTGGGGTTTGGGGAGGGTAGAGTGTACGCAGACCATCCTACTACCTCAAGAGAAGTAGAGAGGCTATTTCCGATAGACCCCCAGCTTAGGACCAATAACAGTATAACAAATACAAAAGTAAGCGGATACAAACTAGTATGGTACACAAAACAAACTAACAGTATAACAAACACAAAAGACAAGTGCATAATAAACTAGTACAGGATGCAAAAAAGCCAACACCACTAACCCCAAAAACTACAGCCCCAACACTACAAACCAGAAACTCCAGACCCAAAGGAGCACTCCGCTATTACTACCGCCGCGCTCCCATCCCCTAACCCTCTACCCTAATCCGCGTCCTCCATACCTTTCTATCAAGGGTCATGTCCTCTGTAAGCTGTAATTGCTTTATATCATGCCTAATCACCTCCCTCCAATATTTCTTCGGTCTACCTCTAGCGCGCCTAAAACCATCCATAGCCAGAGTCTCACACCTCCGCACTGAAGCATCAGAGCCCCTCCTCATCATATGCCTGAACCAACGTAGCCTCACTTCTCGCAACTTATCCTCCACCGAGGCAACTCTCACCTTCTCCTGAATAATCTCATTCCTCACCCTATCTTTCCTGGTATGTCCATACATCCATCGCAACATTCGCATTTCCGCTACCTTCACCTTTTGGATGTGGGAGTTCTTAACTGGCCAACACTCCACTCCATACAGCATAGCCGTCCAGACTACCACTTTATAGAACTTACCTTTAAGCTTCGAGGGCACCTTCTTATCACAAAGGACTCCCAAAGCGAGCCTCCACTTCAACCACCCTTCCCCAATATGATATAGACCCCAAATACTTGAAACTCCCCCTCTTTTGGATGGCCTGAGAGTCTAGCTTCACAACCACTCCATCTTCTTGAGACATATTACTGAACTTACACTCCAAGTACTC
>NW_025877521.1:0-1192 GCF_002878395.1 Capsicum annuum
AGACTAACCCATTTGTTAACTGAAATTGGATAGACAATACCACTATCAAACCATTTGATCACTTCTTTTCTGACCACCTCCTTCATCACAAGATTCAACCTTTGTTGCTACTGCACTCTAGGTCTGTAACCCTCTTCCATGTATATGTTGTGCATGCAAAATACTGGATTGATTCCTGTAATATCATACATCTGCTAACTAATTTTCTTTCTTCTTCTTTTTAGAACTACTATAGCTTCCTTTACCTGTATATCTGATAATCCTGTAGATAAAATAACAGGAAAAGTATCTTGATCACCAAGAAAAACATATTATAAATAAGGATGAAGAACCTTAAGCTCCAAGTTAGGAGCTTCTTCGACTGAAGGCCTGGGTGAGGGGCCAATTGGCCTATTCAAAGGCTCGAATGACACTTTCTTCATCTCAACCACTGCCAAATTCATAACTTAGACCTATTCTAATGCTTCCACGTCACCATATAGATCATGACCCATCAAAGCTGGCTCTAATAGATCATTAAATAATAGCAACTGCCAATCCAAAGAAAGATCAATAACTAATATAGAAGACAAATCCTCATACATGGCTGGCAGTTTTCACGCCTTGTACACATAAAAAACTTCCACTTTATCATGTGTTCACATTGTCATTTTTCTAGCTGCTACATCAATGAGTGACTGTCCCATTGCTAAGAAGAGTTATCCTAAAATAAATGGAACGACAGGATCAACCTCAAAATCAAGAACCATAAAATCCACCGGGAAAATCAAAGATTCCACTTGAACTAACACATCCTCAATAATGCCATCTGGCATAGCAAGGGACCTATCCTCCAATTGTTATACATTAGTTATAGGTTTGGGACTCCCAAGACCCATTTTTTGGTATCATAATGTGGGCATGATATTTATGCTAGAACCCAAGTCACACAATCCACGTGCATAAATATCTGTCCAATAGTAAGCTACAAAGTGAAATTGCCTGGATTCTTCAACTTTATGGGCAATTTATTTTGAATTTTAGACATGCGCTCTTGAGTAAGGGCAACTATAGCATATTTGGTCAACCTGTTCTTATTGGCAATAATATCCTTCAAATATTTTGCATATCTCGGCACACTCTACAGAATGTCAACAAGAAGAAGGTTTACTTGAACCTGCTTTAGAAGATTTAGAAACTTCTTATAACTAGC
>NW_025877522.1:0-1309 GCF_002878395.1 Capsicum annuum
TCAACTTCTTCTCAATTGAGACTTGCGCCTTACATCTTTCACAAGTAAACTTGATCTCTGGATCGTCAAGTTTCTCAACTCGAGTGAAAGACTCCAACGCTGAATGCAAGCTTTCGGCATCTTTGATCTCCAGACTCATGTCTATGAGAGGCTCGTAAGTGTTGGAGAAGTTGCCGCAGTTGCAACAGCGAAGCTATAATTCGAGAAAGACAGATTAACATTACAAACTTCATAGAAGCTACATACGGATAATAAGATAGTATTCTTGTATTCTTACCTTGCTGACAATCCGGCCGCCAAAAACTTGTTGGACAACGTCACTGCATCGGCTTTCAAGCCTATTGAGAAAGCATTGCAAGAACTCGTGAGCATCTTCTTGCTGATACTTATGGAAACTAGACGAAAAATCTGATATTTTCACAAAGTTAAGGACCAAAAACTACACAGTATACAAATGGAACCTAACCATACATGCCGTCCAATTAAACCATTCATCATCGATGAGAATGTTGTTTCGATGCTTGCAGTAGCAACATGTAAAATCAAAAGTAAACTTCAGAAGGAAATAAATAAATGACATGAGCAAGGATACAACTCAAATTCTCAACAAATCTCCACGGTGAGATAGAACAACCCTCATAAGCCAATAAGCTCTTTGAAAACGCAGAGTAAACAGAAACCTGCAACGACTATACAAAAATAAGAAATGAATAGAATATTAGTAATAACTAGAAATGGAACAAAACAACAGATATATTTGAGAAATAATTGTCCTTACGATCACATGCCACTACATGAGTATGCAGAAGGATGTCAAACAATGGCACCGTGTGCATGAAACATTGCAATACCGCATTCAGAAAGCATGTGTTCCCTAAGTTCAGTAGTCCAGCACCCTGATACAACAACAAAAATATGAGAATCTTAACTGATATATACATACATATACACATATAGTTGATACAAATATAACAGAAATGTTATACATAATATGTATACATTTAGTCGAGGTGCATGAAGCTAGCCCAGACACCACAAAGATGCCATAACAATTAACTAAAAGTAGCTGGTAGATGTATAGCATGATATAATTCATGTATAACTAGTCTATAATTTATGTATATTGACTAAAATTATAGGCTAAAAGGGATAAATTGTTTATTTGATTATAACAGTTTGAAAAGTCCATACCTTGTATGTTTTTAACATAATATTAGATGTCCACACAGGCTTATTTTCTTCATTTTGTCTTGTAAAATCACACTTGGGCTCAAGTGACTTGATGGGCTTTGCTTCAAAATCATACTTG
>NW_025877523.1:0-1464 GCF_002878395.1 Capsicum annuum
GTGGAAAGCTATATTTTACTCCTTAAATAGTTTTATTTTCTTTTACCATATAGTTTACTCAAATAGTTTTATGAAAAAAGTTTTAGTTGTCATTAATTATGATGACTTCTAGTATGGAAAAGTTTTACCATAAATATATTTAATTAATTTTTAATTTTTAAATATTAAATATTAGGAAAAAAATAGTAAAAAGATGATTTTATCTAAAGCAAAGACTTTTAATGAAGGCACAAAGTTCAAATCACATTTCTAAGGGCCTTCACACTTTCAATATATTATATTATTATATTATATTATGTATATATATATATATATATACTAGAAGTGCATGGCCCGTGTCAGCACGGGCCCAACAGTAAAACATGTGGATTGCAATTTTTAAGTTTTAGGATTTATCTTGGAGTAGAAAGTTTGAGCAGTAGAATATTTTTATTAATATAATTGAGCTGAGGGAATCACAATTGAAACCTTTTTTTAACATTCTTGTTGAATTTTGCGATCAGAAATATAAAGAAAGAATAGGCGTAAATCTGATGAAATAGCTTAAATCAAATATCCAGCAGATTATTGATTTTCAATATCGCAAAGATTAAGAATCATGTAAACTTACCCGATAAAGAGAATACACAGCTTAGATTCGCTATTGTTTTGTTTAATTATTATTTTTAACACAGGAAAAGAGTGTTGTTTTTTAACAAAGAAGGAAGAGTTGAGATTTTCTTTTCTTTATTTTATTTTTAAAACAAAGAAATGTTAATTAATATTGAGGAGCTGTAAAAAGTTGAGAAAAATGGCTACACATATTTGATAGAAAATTTGCTAATGTTAAGAAAATGCGAAGTATTTGGTAGCAAATTTGTGATAGATACACGTTTTTTGTACCTAAATTTACTTTTTGCAAATAATCTTTATACTTTCTTTCTTTAATTTCTTTAAAATATAGTAATAAAATTTACTTATGCTTTATTCTTCTCACACTTTACTACATACATTTTATCCTCTTTAAATCTCATTATGTCATTTTTACCCTCTTTAAACACCACTGTACATTAAAATTACGATTGAAGTAGCTGAAGCGGAAATCAGTCAATTTTTAATTTTTTTTTGTTAATTATTGCTATTTAAAGTACTTTTTATTTCATTTTCAAATAATATATGTTGTTTTATATCTTCTTCTGTCCTGTCTCAATTTATATGACACTAATATAATTTTGATAGTCAATCAAATATTTTATGTTGACATATAATTTTGTTATTCTTATTTTTCTAATACATAAATGACTTATAATAAGGAGTGATATAGTAAAATCATTGTTCGAAAGACGAAAACTTAATTTAAAACATTAAGAGTTAATTTCGTATTTTATGTCTATTTTATTTTTCATTAAATATTATTTATTTTCTTAACACCTAGATGACTCATAATAATTAATTAAGAGGGATTGATTATGTTATTACTATAAA
>NW_025877524.1:0-1558 GCF_002878395.1 Capsicum annuum
CCTCACAATGTATCATCATATCCATTGCATGCTTAGCCTTAACATTATCAAGAACTGATCTGAAGGACTTTTTTTGGTTGTAACTTGGCTTTTGGATAAGGTTAGAAAAGGATGGCAAGGGGTTCAAACGACACTTAAAGTGGGGATGGGACTTACAACTTTTGGAATCGACTCAAATAACACATTAACTCATGCCCCAGTTTTTGTTGACTGGGTGAATCTTAAATCTTTATTTGGTTGGACCGAGCTCAAAATAGGGCAACCTACATATCTCACTCCCGAGAGAGGAGAATCAGGTCGCACGTAGTTCCATCAGCTTGTTCTTTGTTTTGATTGGATTTTTTTCTTTTTATTTTCAAACTCTTTCTTTTATTCTTATTTTCGTGACTTTTATCTTTGACTCTATTTTGATTCCAAAAGAGGGATATGAAAGAAAATTAAAACAAAGCTCAAACGGGTAAACAAAGGATGACACAATGTTTGGATAGAAGAATAAAATGCCTTCATCATATCAATCTTAATAAATGCAAGTACTAAACATACAATAAAATCAACAAAGGATAAAATATCATACATAATATCTTTTGACCGCATCAGCATTGATAGCCATTTATGCCATTTTGCCTTCAGTATCTGTCAAATATAAGACTTCATTGGGCAATACTTTCTTCACAACGAAGGGACCTTGCTAGTTAGGGGAGAACTTGCCTTTTGCTTCAACATGGTGAGGAAGGATACGTCTCAATACCAACTGACCAACTTCAAAATTCCTGGGACGGACCTTTTTGTTATATGCCTGAGCCATACTCCTCTGATACAACTAGCCATGACACATAAATGTTAGCCTTTTTTCCTCAATCAAACTCAAATATTCCAGTCGGGGTTTTACCCATTCGTCATCATCAATCTCTGCTTTTACAATGACTCGAAGAGAAGGAATTTCAACTTCTGCAGGGATGACTGCTTCTGTCCCATACACCAATAAATATGGAGTTGCCCCTGTTGAAGTGCGAATAGTGGTGTGATAACCTAGCAATGAAAACGGCAACTTTTTATGCCACTGTTTAGTTCTTGTACCATTTTTCGCAGTATCTTTTTTATATTCTTATTGGCGGCTTCTACAGCACCATTGGCCTTTGGGCGATATGGAGTAGAATTTCGATGTGCGATCTTAAACTGTTGACACACTTCTTGCATCAAATAACTATTGAGATTGGCAGCATTGTCTGTAATGATCATCTTAGAAAGTCCAAATCTACAAATGATATTGGCATGAACAAAATCTACCTCAGCCTTCTTTGTCACTGACTTAAAAGTTACTGTTTCTACCCACTTTGTGAAGTAGTCAATGGCTACCAAAATGAATCTATGTCTATTTGATGCCTTCGGCTCAATCGGTCCAATCACATTCATTCCCCAAGCCACGAACGGCCATGGAGCGGCCATTGCATGCAAATCAACAGGAGGAGAACGTATCAGATCACCGTGTACCTGAAATTGATGACACTTTCGAATAAATTGAATAGAATCCCTCTCTATAGTAAGCCAGTAATAACCT
>NW_025877525.1:0-1605 GCF_002878395.1 Capsicum annuum
TCAATAATAGGATTAACTGAAGTAGATATGACAAATAATGGAGGAATTTTCTATATAAGTCCAGACTTCCTAATGAACTTAAAAGAATTTGGAAAAAACATTAAAATAGGAATCCAAACTAAAGGGTACGAAGAAATGACTAGTGAAAATAATTTATTAATGTGCATAGGTTTTATTGGAAAATTAACTTTAAGTAGTAATACAAAATTTAAACTAAAAGTAAATGATGTAGTTGAAATAATGAAAAATAAAGGCATAAGTTTAATAAAACCAATAAAAATAGACCCCGAAATATATGCAGGTTTAGAATGAAATTTAAACAAATTTACTAAACCAAAAATTTTTATATCAGACTCTCATCTATTATATACTACAAGTAAAGGAGAAACTTCAGTCAGGTTTACGGATTATAATTACACAACTAAAAGAAATTTAGACGATGATGAAACAGAGAGTAATATCAAAACAAAAAGCGAGTTTATGAATATAGAAGTCCTACAAGAAGGATATGAAGTAGACATGGCCATAGAAAAGGCTGAAAACTTAGCAGAAGAATATATATATATAACTTTTAAATGTAAAGGATGTCAAAAGGACGACATGAAAATAGAAGAATGTATAGAACATTTTAAAAATTGCTTAGAGAGAAGAGATAATTTAGGATATAGAAATAACAAATCAGTCCTTGAAAGAAAAGATGAAGACACAATCTCTATATTAAGTTCTACCATCAGTTATAAAGAACTAGCAGAATTAGAACCAACTAGCTCCTCAAGTGCTAGCCCATTCCAATAAACAAACCCTAATCCCCAACCAATAGATTAAAGTACAGGCAATGTACCTAGAAGACCAGCAATTAGGATAAACCCAAATACAGAGCTTAGAGGAGATAATATAAAACCAGCAGGAAAAAGAATATCAATAGAAGAACCAATTAAACTACAAGAAGGAGGAAGCAAAGGTAAAATTCTGAATATAGCAGCACATGATCCCCAAATGTGGGATACAGTGATAGACTAATGGAAAGGAATAGTAGCTGCAGATTACTTAAGACATTATACAGAAAAAGATACGGAAACAATGTATAAATATTTAGAAACCTTCTTAGGGGAATCTGCAAAAGCTACATGGAAAAGTTTTAAGACAAACTGCCCATATGATTTCCAGGTTTTATTAAGTATGGAACCAAATTCCTATAATTTCACAAACAAAATGCATATGTTATTAACTGGAAAAGATCCAAATAGTGGATTATTAACACTACAAAAGGAAGCATTAATCAAACTAGAACAATTAAGTATTTCGCATTGGGTATATATAAAGAAATTCCTACAAGACTATTTTTATTATTGCGCCGTCAGCGAAAATACTTTTAATAAAGAATTAGGCAAAAAATTATTCAATAAATTACCTGGAGCCTTAGGAAGAGAAATAGAAGATAGATGGTATAAAAGAGATGGGGTAGTAGCCAACCCAAATTTAAAATGGACAATAGGACATAGAACACAACATATAATGGATATATTAACAGAAAAATGTACAAACATAAAAATACAAAAATAATTAAAAAGAAATGAAATGAATTTCTGTAAATCTGTTATCTAT
>NW_025877526.1:0-1170 GCF_002878395.1 Capsicum annuum
GTGCATGAAATATAATACTATGTGCCACTTTAGTACTATTATTTATGTTAACTTAGAAATAAATACTAACAATAATTCTAAACAAGTACAACCTGATTTGTAGACGGCTATGAGTGATGCGAATGAATACATAGAAAATTTATATAATCACTATGCTGATTTATTTGATTTGGCCGTACCTACAAATATCACTCCAACTGTCTCTCCTCATCCCTCCGAGGATCCATTATCTTCTAAAAGGCCAGAACATAGTGATTTTCCTGATTCCTTTTATGATTTACCTTGTTGGAACAGTGTTGATGAGAGAGCTTACACATCAACTTATCGGGAAGAGGTGAAATATTATCTTCGGTTGACGCTAGAGGAACTCAAATGATGGATCAACACATTGGATTGGTAGAGGTGTAATGAAACACAATATCCTGTGCTTTCAAGATTAGCTAGAGATATCTTGAATGTTCCAATGCCAATCGTTGTATCAGAGAGCGCCTTTACTCAGGAACGACAGCAGCTTGGAGACAACCGACACTCATTCGGAAGCAATGCAATGAATGTTCTAGTTTGCCTTAGAGATTGAATTAGAGCGGAAATAAGAAACCAAGGAATGAAACCGGAGTCGAACGACGAGCTGAAACTTGAAGAAATTATGTCTTCACGGGAGAACTCAGCAGAATTAAGTCCAATGCAAGTTCCTGTTAATATTAACATGAATGAGTTGAAAAAAATGTGCATAATTTGTAGATTTTTCATTCATGTAAATTATAAAATTTGGATCATTTCGCAATCAATAAAATTCCCCAAATTCATTCACTCCTCAGTCCTTACTTTGTAATTTTTTCATTTAATGATTTAAATTGAATTTCTAATTTAAATTAAAAACTTACTTCTAATAATTTATTAATTTACTACCAAATATTATTAATTTATTATATTAAGTAACATATGTTTTGTATATCTGTGTATATATTTTCTATAGATGTGTATATTTAACGTATACATGTGTATATGTTTTATCAATTAATATATAACTATATGTATATGTGTATATATATATATATTGTAATGTATATATATTGTAGTATATTTTATTTAAAGTAGTACATATATATTGAATGGTGCGTATACATGTGTATATGTTTTATAAATTAGTATATAACTATATAACTATAT
>NW_025877527.1:0-1027 GCF_002878395.1 Capsicum annuum
GTGCTGTAGAAGCCACCAATAAGAATATAAAAAAAATACTGCGAAAAATGGTACAAGGGTCTAGACAGTGGCATGAAAAGTTGTCGTTTGCATTGCTAGGTTATCGCACCACTGTTCGTACTTCAACAGGGACAACTCCATATTTATTGGTGTATGGGACAGAAGCAGTCATCCCTGCAGAAGTTGAAATTCCCTCTCTTCGAGTCATTGTAGAAGCATAGATTGATGATGACGAATGGGTAACAACCCAACTGGAATATTTGAGTTTGATTGGGGAAAAAAGGCTAACGTCTGTGTGTCATGGTCAGTTGTATCAGAGGAGGATGGCTCGAGCGTATAACAAAAAGGTTCATCCAAGGAATTTTAAAGTTGGTCAGTTGGTATTGAGACGTATCCTTTCTCACCAGGTTAAAGCGAAAGGCAAGTTCTCCCCTAACTGGCAAGGTCCCTTCGTTGTGAAGAAAGTGTTGCCCAATGGATACTTATATTTGAAAGATATTGAAGGTAAAATGGAAGAAATGGCTATCAATGCTGATGTGGTCAAAAGATACTATGTATGATATTTGATCCTTTGTTGATTTTATTGCATGTTTAGTACTTGCATTTTTGAAGATTGATATGATGAAGGCATTTTATTCTTCTATCCAAACATTGTGTCATCCCTTGTTTACCCTTTTGAGCTTTATTTTATATTTTCTTTCATATCCCTCTTTTGGAATCAAAATAGAGTCAAGGATAAATGTCAAGGAAATAAAAAAAAAATCAAATCAGAACAAAGAACAAGATGATGGAACTACGCCCGACCTGATTCCCCTCTCTCGAGAGTGAGATACGTAGGCTGCCCTATTTCGGGCTCGGTCTAACCAAATAAAGATTTAAGATTCACCCAGTCAATAAAACTGGGGCATGAGTTAATGTGTTGTTTGAGTCGATTCCAAAAGTTGTAAATCCCACCCCCACTTCAAGTATCGTTTGAGCCCCTTACCATCTTTTCTAACCTTAACCAAAAGCCAAGTTACAACCAAAG
>NW_025877528.1:0-1140 GCF_002878395.1 Capsicum annuum
ATTTCTTTTAAATTAAAAAGCATATTTTTGTAGTTAAAAATTTTATATAATTTTTATACACATTCTATACAACCTTTAGCTGTAATTATTATTCGGATATGTATTTTATACATCAACTATAAATTTCTATACACATTCTATAGAATTTTTTATATATATATTATACATATATATATTTTATAAACTATACAATTTGTATACGCATATCGTATATAAATACATTTCTACATAATAGTTATACCATTTTTATACAATTACTTAATCATTATTTTTAAATAAAAAAAAACAGATTATTTTTTAGTTAAAATTTATAGGCAAAAAAAAAACTGAAACAACCTTCCCTTCTTAAAAAGGGTCAAATGGCCCAAGGGTGAAAATGGCCAGTATAGTCGAATGGTCCAAGGCTGAAAATGGCCCAACATATTTCAAATGACCCAATGGCTATTTATTGGAATAACTTAGGCCGACAGGCCACAAAATGACAAAAGGCCTAAATTTGGGCTATTAATTTTAAAATGGGTCATAGGGTGTCCTTTTCCCTATCTATTATGTATATATTCACTTGTTACATTTCGAGTTTATATTAGGGAATTATTATTGAAGAGTCGTGTGGAAACTGACTAAAAAATAGCAGTACAAGCAAGAAATGAAAAAAAATAAATTATATGTAGTCATTCCTTTACCCCACTTCTTTTGGCAATCAAAATTGTGTGCCTTAGACCACTCGACCAAACTTTCATAATAAGGACAAATAGCAATCACCCATAATGAAAAAAAAAAAAATGAAAGCTTTTCATTCTATTAAAAAAAAGTTCTCAAGTTTTTTTTAAGTCATGAATTGAATAAAAGATAGTACTCCCTCCATTTAAAAAAGAATGGTATATTTTGACTAAGCATAAAGTTTAAAAAAATAAAGAAAATTTTTGAATCTTATGACCTTAAATTAAAGTTGTGTTAATGTATCAAAATATTTTTTAATCTTGTGGTCCTAAACATGCCATGTGAAAAGTTGAAATTAAAATATTGACAAAAAAAAAAATTATTCTTTTTTAAGCAAACAAGAAAAAATAGGTCATTTTCTTGGGAGCAAAGGAAATTAAAGAAATCACTGTTTCTTGGAGTAGTCAAAGAAAAAACCTG
>NW_025877529.1:0-2121 GCF_002878395.1 Capsicum annuum
TGTGGGAGGCAAAGGACTTTTCTTTCTTCAAAAAACCAACTTCAACAAATATCCACCTTTTGAAGAGAAGAAAATGCAATCCGTTGGCCCTTTATAGTTGTTCAGCTACATATAACAAAATCAGTTCTCCACCTGACTCTAAACTCGGCCAATCATATGTAACTGCAACTTCCACATTGTCTGCTACTGACAATCATAATTCTAAATTCAAGAATTATCATACCCCCACCATAAAGAGTACATCCACTCAGATTGAAAAACCAATCCAAGAATTTTCACTTGAAATCACTTCCTAATTTCAAGAATTTCATTTTTGGCACATGTCGAAAAAACTGCTAATAACTTATGGTGCCACTCTCTTGTTGATTTCTTGAGAGTTTATTAGCCATCGACGTCCTTTCCACCACACACCTTGTATCACCTATCAACCAATGCCTATTTGCAAACTTATGGACCAACTGCCAATTAAACATCCTCTTCCATGGCAATTCTAAAGGTAGCATTCATGCCATGAGGATTTTCATCTTTCTTACAAAGAAATATCATCCCACTGTTCTAGGGAGACAATATTGACAGCATTTTCTTTGGAGCTTTCAGTCGAACTAGCCCCATTATTTGGACAATTAATTTTAACATGTCCCGGTTATTTACAATTCCAGCAGATGACCTTCTTCTTGGAGCTTTGCTTCCATTTTTCTTTAACAACAAGAGCTGAATCTTCTAGAGATTTTTCATCTCCATTCTTCAATCTTTTTTTCTCAGAAATCAATTTGCTTGTCACTTCTGAGAAAATCATAGTTTCCTTCCCATACATTAAAATGGGTTGCATGTGCTTGTAGGAAGATGGAAGAGACTAGATAAGTCGAAGTGCCTTGTTTTCATCATCAATTTTCACTCCAATAGATTCCAATTCAGAAACAATCCCATTCAAGATACTCAGATGATCAGAAATAGTTGTACCTTCAGCCATTTACAATTTATGAAATTGCTCCTTTAACTATAAGCTATTTGAAATACTTTTGGTTTGGTACAATTCTTCAAGTTTCTCCCACAACTCCTTTGTTGTAGACAATCCAATCACATTAGCAAGAACATTTTTAGCTAAACACAAGCAAATTTGACTACCACTTTCATGTCTAGCTCTTCCCATTCTTCATCACTAATTCTGAGTCTTTACTGCTTTCAGATTTTTCTGAATCCTTATCACCTTTTCCGCTAGTTTGTCTCTCTTTCAATGCCTTGTGTAATCCAGATTAGATTAACACATCCTTGACTTGCACTTGCCATAAGCCAAAATTAATTCTCCCATCAAATTTCTCAATCTCAAATTTTGTCCCCATCTTATTTATCAGTACTAATAAATGGACAATAGTAATGTAAAGTACCTACTAAATTAGTTCCCAGGAAAGAGAGGTGGATCACAAGGGATACACTTAAGTACCAAGTCTTTCCTTAGACAGAACCTTTTTAAATTGTACTTATTCCCACTATTACTAAATATACAAGTACCCCAAAGTAACTCCACCAGTATAGCAAACTCCACCGGAATCAGACTCCACTTGCTACTCCACCGGGATGAAACTTTTGCTTGAGAACAATAATTCTAGTTCAGAAATTTTTCTGATGTGGAATATCAGACAAAGCTGCAACCACAGAGCATAATAAAATTTTAAAAGAATTATTCCACACCGAAGACTCTGATACCACTTATTAGAAAAAATGGACTATTTTTTCTGCCCCTTTCGGACCGCTTTCAAGCAGAAAATAATTGAGAAATTAACTAGAATAAAAACACAAAGATTTAACATGGAAAACTCTCCAATTGGAGAAAAAACCACGGGCCTCCCAGAAAAATATTCACTATATGAAAATTATTATGCCATACAATACACAATATTTTTCTCACACACCCTCACTTCCTAAAATACCATTCTCAAAGAGATCTCCAAGAGAATTATCTCTAAACCTCTTTAATAGTAAACAAGGAAAAGAATATTTTTGTGTGTACAAACAATGAAGGAGATGGAGTTTATTTATAACTCCCAACCTCCTCCCAACCAAAGTAAATTTTCGATGTGGGAGGCAAAGGACTTTTCTTTCTTCAAAAAACCAACTTCAACA
>NW_025877530.1:0-2647 GCF_002878395.1 Capsicum annuum
TCCGATATCCAAATTGGATGAAACCAATTTCATTAGAAAGAGGACTCTCATATATTTACGTTGATATATAGTATCTCACACATATCATTGTGTACGAGGAGTTTGATCGTTTGAAGTTGACCCAAAAATTCGCTTTTGATAGGCTGAAGTAGATCGACCATAACTTTTTGCTCCAATAGAAAAATTGGATGAAACCAATTTCATTGGAAAGAGGACTCGCAGAGCTTTCCTTTGATATATAGTAGATCACTCAGATCATTATGTACAAGGAGTTATGATCATTAAAAGTTGGAGAAAAAATACTCCAGGCCTCGGTACTTTTTCCTGCACTATTCACGGTTCGATCGGAATGTTCATAACTCGTCGCTCGGGTGTCCGTTTGGGATGATCCACATATCATTGGAAATATTATTCGATACTATACACAATGGTGGGTCATAATCTAATACATTACGCATGGAAAATTTATAATTCATTCTAGAAGATAGAACCCAACACGTTTATGCACAAATTTCAACGAAAAATTCCCCGGGGTATTACATGCAGCTGGTCCAAACATTCATGGTAAGATAGTTTGATTAATATTCCGATTATTGAATAGAATGCATATGGAGAATGTGGTATAAATGAATGTCCATTTGACCATCTTTAATTTTGCTAATGCGATTCTTACTTCTAGGATGAACTTATAGCCGAACTTATAATACTAGTATCTTTGATTTACAGGGATATTAAGAGACTCTAAAACTTGTCGTGCGTAGGGTCCTAGGAGCCAAGAGTTTAATATCGGGTGCCTCCAAATGTAGAATGGTTCCTTCATTATCAACATTCTCAGTGAACATATCGAAGATTTGAGTTTGCTCAAATGTTCCCATCTGTCTTACGACATTCTTCGTGCAATTGGAAGAAAGGGCCAAATTTCATTCTTAAGTAATTAAAAATTACCTAAAGAAGATGTACAAACTGGATGATGCTTTGAACTAAAGAATTATCGAAAATATCAAGTTATATTATAGGGTATCTAAAAGTCTCTAAATTGAAATTTCAATTTCTAGACCTATAGCTTAATCCAGCAATTGTGTAAGCCCACCTCTTGTCCTCTATTTGGTGTTTATATCAGTTTGTGTTCTCTAAAATATATATTGAATTGAATAATGAAAGGCCCTTGCAAAAAGAAAAGAGTTATTTCTATGAAGTCCCCCACTCCAAAGTGGATCTCTAGAGGATGACACACTACAAATCCAATACTATGAATCAAATGCAGTTTCATAGCAAGTGACAAAATGGCAGCAAGACAAAAAGAATGTACTTTAACACTTTATTGATTTAGAAATTACCTTCAACTCTAGATGGACAACAGGTAATGCATTTTGATCAATTCGAAACTTGTGAAAAAAATTACTAACTTGAAAATGTAAATTCGGATGTCATGATTAGGAGACAATTGCTGTTAACATGCTGATCAAAATCTCTTCTTCTCTTTGCTTTGACTAAAGCTCTTATGCACTCTAGCACGGAAGCAGTAAAAGAATCACTCATTCTCCTCCTTCTCTTCTTCTCTCTCTTTCCCTAGTTTTGTTTGGCTATCCAATCTGGCAGTGAAGCAGTAGAAGTAACATTATTAGCTTAGCCATTTTGTACTACTTTGTTTTTCAAAAGAAGGGTAAAAATAAGTAGAATAGGAGAGGTATTGACTAACATGACCACTAATTCAGCAAAAGAAAAGAAAAAGGATTAGAGTTGGTGATTAACGATACACATGCGCCTAAATGGTTTACTTATCTTTAGTTGGGTATTCACTATGGTGCAGATATCCCTGTGGAATTAGTCGAGATGCAAGTAAGTTGACCCGGACACCACGGTTATCAAAAAATAAAGTTGTGTATTCACTATTTTTAACTTTTCCCTTCTTTCTAATGGTACATATGGTATTACCTTGCTAAATTAAATAAGGATGATTTATGTAATCACACTAGCCCATCCTTGTATCATAGCCAGTCTCCTAGTTTCACAAAATTCCAAAGTAAGATGCATCTCATACCTCCATTAACACACCTATAGATTTTATTCGCATTCATTATCCACACAAATTCAAAAAATTTAAGAGTACAAAGGTGATTCCAAACTATACATCTCGCCTCTAGGTATTAACCATTAAAATTTCCACATCAAAAATTTTCTATTAGTGGTCTAAAAATCCAAATACTGATTGCCCCATTGACAAATTAGTTCGAGAGTTCACTTGTAATAAGAAACTGGAAGATATTAATTAGTTAATCACCAATACAGCGACACACGTGCTACAATGGCCGGGACAAAGGGTCGCGATCCTGCGAGGGTGAGCTAGCCCCAAAAAGCCGTCCTCAGTTCAGATTGCAGGCTGCAACTCGCCTACACTTCAACCTCGGATCGTTGGTGAGGAACATTACGAAACCGCCCAACGAGTTAAGCAAACTTTACTACGTTACAAAGAATTTCAGGACATTTTAGCTATCCTTGGATTGGATGAATTATCCGACACTATGTTACGAGAACTCTTCACTTTCAATGCTGCACCAGTTGACATTTTTGAAAAGTCTGAGCAATATAGGTCAAACAACCTGAGGACTAAGTACCACTTCAAAACCAAGAAAACTAAAATAACAAA
>NW_025877531.1:0-1720 GCF_002878395.1 Capsicum annuum
ATTCTGTAGGGAAGGAGGACCTACTGAATAAGTCTCCAATCAATCTTTGGCGGGCGAGAAAATGGATTTGCCTCTTTCATTTAGTGTTCATTGTTGAATCGGACGCTTAACCCCCGCCCCCAACTACGGGGGAAGTCACACTTTAACTTCCTGCCTTGACCTAGGCCTCACATCGATCGTTCTGTCCACTAAACTCATCAATCAACCTTGATCTTGACTCTCACTACGTACTCCAACTCTATCTATTAATGAAGACGCTTTATCTAATAAAGCAGGAAGAAGACTAGGAAAGCAATCGAACAGACAAGGCTCTATAAGAGAAGAGCTAACTGGAGTACGCCTGGAACGACGAATGACGAGTATGAGAAGAGATTTTTGAAGGTCAGATCGGGTTGGCTGGTAAAGCTTGTGTTCCAGGTCAATAAAGACTATAAACTAGTATTGCTAACAAGAAGCTAACAAAGTGAGGCTGCTAAAAAAGAGCTTGTTCCGGTTCCGGATACGAGAATAAGAAGAACGGAAGTACAAGAGGACAAGAAGGAGAAAAGGCGAGTACAGTTTCACTTCAGTTTCACTTGCTTTGTAACCTCTTTCCCGGTCAGAGATAGGAAAGAATCCAAAGCTTGCAAGGATGTTAGGCTTCGAACGCTGTTAGGACAGATAAATTGGAAAGCTAGGA
Source organism: Capsicum annuum (assembly GCF_002878395.1). Lineage (NCBI taxonomy): Eukaryota > Viridiplantae > Streptophyta > Magnoliopsida > Solanales > Solanaceae > Capsicum > Capsicum annuum. The sequence continues at coordinate 680 of NW_025877531.1, forward strand.
CGAAATAGCCTACCTTGAATACAGAATCAATTACCAGACGGACTGGCTGGCCCACTTGTACGTAATAGAATCAAAATCAAGGCAAATTCCCCTGATGGGAGTGAACATAGGGATTCCCCGACGAATGAATGCAATACATGGAAGGCTAGAGGATGTAGTACTGGATGGCTTTACCTACGACATTTCCTACTCCTACTTTTCATACAAAGAGAATGGGCAGCCTGGAAAACTTGGAATGATTACAGAATGCTTACCGCCTTCGATTCGGTCTATTCTAAGTGGTCCATTGGGTAAGCAGCGGAGGGAAGAGGTCTATACCCATTGCCGTTGCTAAAAGGGTTCGCTTTCTTACTTGATTGAGACTGAGAGTCAGGGCATCAGAGGTCTTAGGAATCCCATCCCTAAGGAGCTAGAAGTGGAACCAGCGCTCTTAGCCTTTTGCTTGAGAGTAGGACTTATGAAGTCAAAGACTTTAACCTGCTGCTTGACTGCTCGACTTGGCTATTGAAGAAGCTCTTTGCCTTTAGGCACCAGGAGTAGGCAAAAAAAGATGGGCTTTCCTCCAACTGGCACGATTGAAATAGACGGCTAGGAAGGTACGAAGTGACTCGACTCTAAAGGAAAGAAAGGAGGCCATTGGATGAGGCTACTTCGTTCCTCAACTTTTTGAATTTCATTCTCCCGGGAATTCGGGTTGCAACCAAAAACAAAACTTGGTAGCACTCTAATCAGCTGTGATTCCTCTTGTTGAAAAGAAAGATGCATCTCTTTTTTCTTCAAAAGCTACCGTGCATTTCTTTTTTAGATAGGTATACTTGGGCCTTCACTGACCATGTGAGGACTTTTTAGGAAAAAGATGTCCGGCCTACAAAAAGAACTAAAGACTATCTGATGAAAAGCTTTCTCATAGTCAAAATAGCTGATGAAAGAAAAAGAGCAGAAGTATGACCTTTTCAGGAAGAATATAAATAAAGCAGGATTTCGACCAGGCACATATCGAAGGAGCAAAGGAGGAGGTAGCAATAGCATTAGCAGGAGCAG
>NW_025877532.1:0-2539 GCF_002878395.1 Capsicum annuum
CATATCTTGAGGTAAATCAAACCATGTCCTAAAGGTTTTCCATTTTTCAGAAAAAAAACTCTTTCTGAATATATTTTCTTGCCTGAGAACCAGGACTAAAATCAATAAGTTGTGTCATCATGGTTAAACAGAATTGATGTCAAAATCCATTTCAGATGGGGTAGGATTTTCATTATCAAAATCTTGAACTATATTAGTTTTTGAGTTGATTTTTATCTTCTCTACACCTTTAGGTGTAGTATGCCAATCTACAGAATTAATAGTATGCAAAGATGCCGCTCGATTCCTAGCTGGACCATACTGAGGTTCTATAAGAGAAATATGATGGATAGAAGGAAGTCTTCGTGGTATTGAGAAAGAATTTCTATAGACTGGGGGATTACTATCAAATTGTAGACAAATTCGTCCATTTGGATTTTGAGTTACTTGAGTTAACTTTGAATTAGTCACATCGTCCGCCAATTGTTTTAGGGAAGTGACTGAATTTAAAATCCATGTTTGGGGGAAATCAATTTCATCCCATCTAATAGGTTTTCGGGTAGTGACCCTAGATTTTATAAAATTAGTTTCAATAAGCATAGTACAATCAGAATTATCATTAATTAACTTACATCGAGGATTTAGAGTTGATAATAATCGATAGTATATGCGGTAAGATAATCCTATTAGTTCAAATCCAGGGGCATAATCACATCCATTAGTTCTCACATTTAAGGTTAAAGCATGAAGAATATTTACATCAGTTAGAGATAATTATAAATTTGGCTGAGTATTAAAATATACAGGACCATCAGCAAGAGTAGATTCAATAGATCCCATTAAGGATTTTTGAAAATTTAGATTTCTAGCATCACGCAAGGCAGCTAAAAATGTTTCAGGGAGACCCTTTAGGGTTAAAGGTTGAAAGACAATTTGTACTAAGCCAATATGCATATAATTATAATTACATTTAAAAATATCAATATCATGCTTATTTAGAAGTTGAATAGTCTGTTCATCAGTATTTAAAGCAAGAGATTGTTCAGTTGTTTTAATAATTTGTTTAATTCTGATGGCACAATTACTCAAGCACTCTATCCTCCTCAGTCTTCCTTTATATTGCCTAATAATATTGGCATGACTTTTTCTTCTTTTCAAAAGTTTGTCAGTGAAGATGTGGGAAAAATTACTGTTTCTGAAATAAATAACCTTATCGCCCAAAATAATTATTTGAGTCTTTATGTTAAAGTTTTAGGAGAACACATTTCCTCTCTTGATAAAAAACTTGACGAATTAATTGAGTTAGTTAACAAACTTAGCACCCAGATGAATTCCTCTTAACATTCCTTCTACTTCCAAAATCACTGATGAAGAAGGATATATTTTATCAAAACCTTGTATTCAAAGACCTCCTAAAATAGAAGGATTTGAAAAAGTTTCTCAATTAGACCAATTAGAGAAACTCTTAGATAAAAAATTCTCTCGTTTAAACATTCAACCTCTTAATATTTCTGATGATTTTGTACAAAATCTTGAATCTAATTTTGCTGATAATATTGAGTCTACTCAAAATACTGGAGATGTAATCTCTTCCGAGCTAAATAAGCTAAAAGGTATGATTAGGAAACAACCGGGAAAGAAATACGCTGATATTCCCTGTACGTCTACTGCATATTATCCACGCCCAACTCCTCAAGATGTTCTGATAGAGGAAAGGGAATGGAATCAAACAAATACTTCTTATAGTGGAGAAGCCATTTATGAATGGAATATTGACGGATTATCTGACCGACAAATCTCTATTCTTATCCATCGTATGTCTATGTATGCTACTATTGCCACAGCCACTGCTTCGCCAGAAAATCAGGCCAATCGCACTGACCCAACAATTTGTAAAATGATTATAGCGGGATTTACTGGCCAACTTCGAGGCTGGTGGGATAATTTCTTGGACGATGATAAATGGGAGGCTATTTTTAATACCACCAATGATAAACCCGGGAAAGATAATCTAGGCCGACCGCTTCGGGAAGGACGTTCAGATGCTGTCTATACCCTTATGCTTACAATTATTGAACATTTTGGAGAAAGATTTACTAATCAGTATCAAAACATTAGGACCCTTCTTAATGGTTTAAAATGTAAACACTTAGGCGAATTTATATGATAGACTAAAAAAGGATCACAAAACTCCTTGGACTCAAGCACACACTAATTTAGTAAAATTAATTAAAAACAGAGTTCAAACCCTTCCTTGTACTTCTCTTGCAAACCCTAACTGGTTAAAAATCGTTGAAACTGACGCTTCAAATATTGGTTATGGCGGAATACTTAAACAAGTTAATCCCCATACGAAGACCGAATGTTTGATTCGATTTTATTCTGGTAAATGGACGGAAAGTCAGAAAAAATACGCCACGGTAGCCCTTGAAATGTTGACTATTGTAAAATGTGTTTTAAAATTCCAAGATGATTGTATAACCAAAAATTTATAATTAGAACTGATGCTCAATCCGTCAAATTTATGTTTAATAAAGACTTCAAACATGATGCCTCTAAA
>NW_025877533.1:0-3916 GCF_002878395.1 Capsicum annuum
AATTTTGCTAAGAATTTTCTCATAATCATTAAGTTTTAAGAGTTGCATGCCAAATTTTGGAACTTCCAGTAAGTATATTTAAAGGCAAAGGTGTTCCGTCGTGCTTAAATTCTAGTCTGCCTCTGATTAACTAGGTGTATAAAACTAGTGTAATTTTTTTAATTCCTTATATTTTATCCAATCAATGTGAGAGATAGAATAGGAGAGTTATTTAAAGGGATCGATTATCTCCTTTCCCGCGTTAGATATAATGCAATTTAGGTAAAAAGTTTTAATTTTAATAATATATGGTTTCCTTAAGGTTGGAATTAATTAAATTGAGATCTCATTATTAATTAATAAGATCATCTTAAAAATTAAAATAGGTATAGAGATTAGGTAATTATGTATGCATGCAATTAAGGTAATTAATAACAAAAACTGACAAATTCCTTTCTTTAAAGATTTGAATGAATTAAATTTGAGATCTCTTTATTAGTTAACCATATATTTTAATTTTGAAATCAAAATTTGAGATCTTTATATTAAGTATGAATATTATTATTATTAATATCTGTAAAAGGTCTATATATTTTAGTCTATTATATAATAGGTATAGCATTTACTTTGCCTGTTTCTTTACCATATAGATGAATCAAAGACAAATAATTTCTTAGTTATGCCTTCATGTGTTGTTCCCCTTCGTGTATGTTGATTTGACTGCTCACATCTTTAGCCAAGAATAACTAAACCTGCAGCATTTTCAAGAAAAATTGACAAGAATCCTACAGATCCTGACAACCCATTTGTCCGTTTCGCCCATTTGTTCACCCAAATGGCCACAAAAATGCAAACGGACCACACTGGGATAATCCCCAACCTCCCTGGCATGCCCCGATCTATTTTTGGCCCACATCACGCATGGAACCCGGGCTCACCCCTGAAACCGTGGGCTATAGCACACCGATTTAGCCTAAAAATGCCCCGTTCGCGCCGTTTCGCCTATTTGTCCACCCAAATGGCCACGAAAATTTAAACAGACCATACTGGGATGACCCCTAATCTCCCTGGCACACCTCGGTCGATGTTTGACCCACAGCATGTTCGAAACCCGGGCCCACCCCCAAACCCGTAGGCTATAGCACACCGATTTGGCCCAAAAATACCCTGTTCGCGCCGTTTCACTCATTTGTCCACCCAAATGGCGATGAAAATTTAAACGGACTACACTAGGATGATCCCCAACCTCCCTGGCATGCCCCAATCAATTTTGACCCCATTGCGCGCCCGGATCCCGAGCCCACCCCCAAAATCGTGTGCTATATCATACCGATTTAGCCCAAAAATGCCCCATTCGTGCCGTTTCGTCCATTTGTTCACTCAAACGGCCACAAAATTTTAAACGGACCACACTGGGATGATCCCCAACTTTCTTAGCATGCCCCGATCGATTTTTGGCCCACAGCACGCCCGGACCCCAGGCCCACCTCCGAAACCGTGGGCTAAACCACACCGATTTGGCCCGAAAATGCCCCGTTCTCACTGTTTCGCCCGTTTGTCCACTAAAATGGCCACAAAAATTTAAACGGACCACAATGGGATGATCCCAACCTCCTTGGCATGCCTCGATCAATTTTAGGCCCACAGCACACCCGGATCCCAGGCCACCCCCTAAAACCGTGGATCATACCACATCGATTTGTCCTAAAAATGCCCCATTCGTGCCGTTTCGCCCGTTTATCCACCCAAATGGCCACGAAAATGTAAACGGACCACACTAGGATGATCCCCAACCTCCCTGGCATGTATCGATCGATTTTTGACCAACAGCACGCCCAAACCTTGGGCCCAACCCCAAAACTGTGGGTTATAGCACACCAATTTGGCTTGAAAATGCCCCGTTCGAGCCGTTACACCCGTTTGTCCTCCCAAATGGCCACAAAAATTTAAACGTACCACACTGGGATGATCCCCAACCTCCATAGCATGCCCTGGTCAATATTCATCCCATAGTATGCCCGGAGCTCGGGCCCACCCCTAAAACCGTGGGCTATAACACACCAATTTGGCCCAAAAATGTCCCATTTACGTCGTTTCACCCGTTTGTCCACCCAAATAGCCACGAAAATTTAAACAGAACACACTAGGATGATCCCCGACCTCTCTGGTATGCCCTGGTCGATTTTCAACCCACAACACGCCTGGACCCTGGGCCCACCATCAAAATCGTGGGCTATAGCACACCGATTTGACCCGAAAACCCATTCGTACTGTTTTGCCCGTTTGTCCTCCCAAATGGCCACAAAAAATAAAATGATCCACATTTGGATGATCCCCAACCTACCTGGCACGCCCCGAATGATTTTCCCCGTTTGAGCCGTTTCGCCCGTTTATCCACCCAACTGGCCATGAAAATTTAAATGGACCATAATAGGATGATCCCCAACCTCTCTGCTATGTCCCGGTCTATTTTTAGCCCACATCAAGCACGGACCACAGGCCCACCCGCGAAATCGTGGGCGATAGCATACCGATTTGGCCCGAAAATGCCCTATTCGCGCTGTTTTGCTCGTTTGTCCACCCAAATGGCCACAAAAATTTAAACAAACCACACTGGGATGATCCCCAACCTCTTTGTCATTGGCCGGTCAATTTTTGACCCACAGAATGCCCGAACCCGCCGACCCCCAAAACCGTGGGCTATAGCACACCATTTTTGCCCAAAAATGCCTCATTCATGCCATTTTGCCCGTTTGTCCTCCCAAATGGATACAACAATTTAAATGGAACACACAGGGACGATCCCCAACCTCCCTGGCACACTCGGTCGATTTTTAGCCCACCGCACGCCAGGACCCTGGGCCCACTCCCGCGTTTGTCCATCCAAATGGCCACAAAAATTTAAACAGACCACACTGGGATGATCCCAACCTCCCTGGTAAGCCCCGATCAATTTTTGTCCCACAGAACCCTTGAAACCACCCACCCCCAAAATTGTGGGTAATAGTACATCGATTTTGCCCAAAAATGCCTCGTTCGCACCATTTCACCCGTTTGTCCTTCAAAATAGATACGAAAATTTAAAAGGACCATACTGAGATAATCTTCAACCTCCCTGGCACACCCCGATCAATTTTTAGACCACGGAGCGCCCGGACCCTAGGCCCACCCCTGAAACCGTGGGCTATAGCACACCGATTTGGCTCAAAAATTCCCCGTTCATGTCGTTTCGCCCGTTTATCCACCCAAATTGCAACAAAAATTTAAACAGACGACACTGGTAAGATCCCCAACTTCCCTGGCATATCTCGATTTATTTCTGGCCCACAACACTTCTGGACACCAGGCCCATCCCCAAAACCATGGGCTATTGCACACCGATTTAGCTCGAAAATGCCCCCTTCGCGCTATTTCGCCCGTTTGTCCATCCAAATGGCCACAAAAATTTAAACGGACCACACTGGGATGATCACTTACCTCCCTGTATGCCTCGGTTGATTTTTAGCCCACAACACACCCGAACCCTAAGCCCACCCCCAAAATCGTGGGCCATAGCACACCAATTTAGCCTGAAAATGCCCAGTACGCGCTGTTTCACCTGTTTGTCCACCCAAATGGCCACAAAAATTTAAACAGACCACACTGGATGAACCCTAACTCCCTGGAATACCCCAGTCAATTTTTGGCCCACAGAACGCCCGGACCCCAGGCCCACCCCCAAAACCGTGGGCTATAGCACACCGATTTGGCCCGAAAAATGCCCCGTTTGCACCGTTTCGCCCGTTTATCCACCCAAATAGCCACTAAAATTTAAATGGACCATACGGGGATGATCCCCAACCTCCCTGGCACGTCCAAATCAATTTTTGACCCACAAAACGCCTGAACCCCAGGCCCACCCCAAAACCATAGGCTATAGCACACCGATTTGGCCTGA
>NW_025877534.1:0-1803 GCF_002878395.1 Capsicum annuum
ATTCAGAGATGCATGTTGGGTAGTGTTGATCAGTCAAAAACACCCATATTCAGAAGATGCATATTGAGGAGATGAGGATCTGAAGGTGCATGTATGGACATGCTAGGTGCGATATGATTAGGAATGAGAATGTTCGAGAAAATATGGAAGTAGCCTCCATACAGGACAGGAAGAGGGAAGGGAGATTGAGATGGTTTGGACATGTGAAGAGTCGAGGTGCATACGCCCTAATAAGGAGGTGTCAGAGGTTGGATAATTGGTACGAAGATAGGTAGAGGTATGCCTTAGAAGTATCGGGCAGAGTTGATTAGACAGGACATGGCACAACTTTAGGTTACTGAGGACATGGACCTTAAATAAGAGGGTGTGGAGGACGCATATTAGGGTAGAATGTTAGTCTGGTAGGAGTGTTGTCTTTTTTTTTTTTAGGGTTTAGGCTTCTTGTTGTTTGTCTTCATACTAGCCGCTGAATTGCAACCCCTGCTTGCGATATCTATCATAGTCCGTTGTTTATTGTGTTTCGACTATTGTACAATTTTGTTCTTGTTCGTGTTTCTCTCTTGTAGACTTTACACTGTTTTCGTATTGGTTATTATTTTTTCTTCACTGTTTCCTTCTTTGTTCCTGGATTTGTTGCACTTGAGTGGAGGATCTTTCGGAAACAGTCTCTCTACCTCCACAAGGTGGTTCTAAGGTTTGTATAAACTCTATTTTTCCCACCTCACTTGTGGGATTTTGTTGGGTATGTTGTTGTTATTGTTGGCAATAATTCAAAGTGAAGTCTGGAATTGAAATATTTATGTTGTGGATGTTTGGATGCAATACAATAATTTGACATTGTTCTAAAGTTCTCTTTGTTTCTTGTTTTTCTCTGGCCTATGTAGCATTGAACGATGCTCTACTATTAAAAACTTGGCTATTAGCTACCAAGGTTAGCGAGGAACAAATTGTACGTTGAAATCGTGAGGGACTTTGCAACGTTGTCCCTCATACAAATTAAATATTTTAATTTTCATTTTTTAAAAAAGAAGGAGAGGGACATCCCTCACTAAAATATGATGATAATAAAAAACTAATATTAAATTTGTTATAGCGAGGGATTTCCCTCGCTAAATAATAACAAATACATTCATATTTCAAAAAAAAATTAAATATAATTTTTAATATTTTCATTTTCATCTTTTTAAAAGGCGAAGAGGGACATCCCTCACTAAAATATAATGATAATAAAAACTAATATTAAATTTGTTATAGAGAAGGATTTTCCTCGCTAAATAATAACAAATACCTTCATATTTCGAAGAAAATTTAAATATAATTTTTAATATTTTCATTTTCATCTTTTCAAAAGGCGAAGAGGACGTCACTCACTAAAATATGATGATAAAAAAAAACTAATATTAAATTTATTATAGCGAGGGATTTTCCTCGCTAAAATAATAACAAATAAATTCATATTTCAAAGAAAATTTAAATATAATTTTTAATATTTTTATTTTTATTTTTTTTAAAGGCGGAGAGGGACATCCCTCACTAAAATATAACGATAATAAAAAGCTAATATTAAATTTGTTATAGCGAGGGATTTCCCTCACTAAATAATAACGAATAAATTCATATTTCAAAGAAAATTTAAATATAATTTTAAATATTTTTTTAGTTGGTGACAATGCATTAATAAAAAAAATTAATGAAAATTAAATATAAGTTATCCAAGAATTCTCCATAAGATACACATAATTATTTTGTGATTTTTTTTCATTGTAGTGAGGGAAGTTTCTCACTAAATTAATTATGTAAAAT
>NW_025877535.1:0-3257 GCF_002878395.1 Capsicum annuum
AACAAAAAAATCTAAATAATGAAATTAATTATAGAAACCGAATTAGAAAAATAATGGAAAACCTAAAAGAAAAATTAATATGGATAGAAAAAACCTTAGAAAATTTAGAAAAAAGTACATGTTATAGTTTATATAATTTAAAAAACTCACTACGAGAAGAACAACACAAAATAATAAATAACATTGAAAACCTAGAATTAGATATATATTACAGTACAGATAGGATAAATTATTATACAGAAATTTGTAACTTTGCAATTACTACATGATAAAATAATAAACAAATTAATGAATATATCTTACGAAAAAAGTAAATCATTAAAAGATATTGAAACAAAATTTAAGGAATATCCACGCACAAATAAAAATAGATTCACTAGAAACCTAATAAATCTATTTGAACTATTAAATATCCGCACCCCCCTCCAATTAAAGTATGTATCATATAAATACAACAGTATTGTATATTCACACTTTCTTTGTATTTGAATGAATAATTTTTATTTTTCTGAATAAATAATGCCATTGTTTAAAAATAAAATAAATAAAAACATTTATTAAGTGGAGATAGTAACAAAAATAATATAAATTAAATGAACAATCTATTTCTTTTGTAATAGGTTGATTGAGGTTTTCTGAAATTAAAAATTAGTTTTAATGATTTGTAATAAAGTGTTAAAATAATTAATAATTTTAGTGTTAAACTAATTAATAATTTTTTTCTTGATAATCTCTAGCTATATTACGTAGAAGGAAAGTTTCAGGGGCTTTGGTCTCTAGGTGACAAAAGAGTTTTAAAATGAGGTGTGGGTGATATGAGTCTTAATAATTAAGTGGAAGTGACAATTACTTTCTTAAGGATTAAGAAAGTAAGAAAAGTTTGAAAATAACCCACAAGTTTTTAAATTTACACTTTGATCCAATATAAAACCTAATATAACTAGAAATGGAGGGAAAAAAGACATGTTTCTCTCTCTTCTCATCTATTGGAGTTTTCTCTCTCTTCGTGATTTTTGTTGTTCATTGTTGTTGCTTTATTCATCATTTTCTTCTTCATTATCATCATCTTGTTGTTCGTTATCATCTCTTCTTATTCATCATCATCATCTTCTTATTGTTGAACATTGTTGTTACCGCTACTATTGCTACTTGATCAAATTTTTTTAGGTCAAATTTTATTCGTATATCACTTGAAAATTACTTATAGGTGATTTTAGTAAGTAAAATTATAATTTTTAGTTGAATTTCTCATCTGGGTGTATCTGCTATTACAATTTTTTCAACAGTAGATAAAACATGTAACGTGAATTCAACAAATGAGTAATATGTTGCACAGATGAGTAATCTGTTTCAACATATATGACTAATTTGTTGCACAGATGAGTGATTTGTTGCAACATATTGACTAATCTATTGCAATATATTGACTAATCTGTTGCAACATATTAACTAATCTGTTGCAACGGATGAGTAATCTATTGCAACATATATGACTAATCTGTTCCAACAGATTACTTATCTGTTGGATTCGGATTATAGTGTTGTAACATGAAGCCAACATATGGGTCATCTGTTGCAACAGATTAGTCATATATTGTAACATATTACTCACTTGTTGTAATAAATGACTCATATGTTGGATTCATGTTGCAGGTTCTATCCATTGTAGCAGTAGCAGATATACCAAATAAAAAATTTAACAAAAATCATAATTATACTTACAAAATCACATATGAAGTAATGTCCAAGTGATTTATGAACAAAATTTGACCTAAAAAAATTCCAAAAATTTCAACAAGGGCACAACGAATAAGTGAAACACATGAAAAATTTCATAAAACAGGTAAAGAAGATAAAAATAATGTATCATACATCAAATGCAAAAGGATCAAGGGGACAAACGTTTGAGTTCTCCTAAAAACATTTAAGTTTCCTAGTATTTTAATTGCTTTCTAATGGATGACTCATCTATTATAACAGATTTTCTATCTGTTTGATAATTTAGTCATCTGTTGATTCAAATTAAGTAATTATTAGTAATAACTAAATTGATTTAGCTAAAATTAAAGACAAGTCTTTAAGACAATGGAACAAACATTTGAGTTCTCCTAAAAATGTTTGAGTTCCCTAGTATTTTAATTATTTTCCAACAAATCACCTATTTGTTGTAACAAGTTAGTCATCTGTTGCAATAAATACTTATAGCAGGTTAGTCATTTATTGATTTAAATTAAGCAATTATTAAAAATAATTAAATTGATTTAACTAAAATTAAAGACAAGACCTTAGACAAGGGGGAAAACGTTTGAGTTCTCCTAAAAAATATTTGAGCTTTAGTATTTTAAATTATTTTTCAACACATATTTTGTCTATTGAGTAATTTCTAACAGATGAGTCATATGTTGCAACAGGTGTCTATATCTGTTTGATAATTTTCAATAGATGAATTAGTTGTTGCAACAAGTGAGTCATTTGTTACAACAGATGTCTATATCTGTTTGGTTATTTCAACAAATGTTTTTATTTGTTTGGTCATTTCCAACAGATTACTTATCTGTTGTAATATGTTAGTCATCTATTGATTCACATTAAGTCATTATTAGTAATAACTAAACTGATTACTAAAATATAATATGAATTAATAAGTTCAATTACAGTTTTAATTAATCTCATGGTAATTACACGATCAACTAAGTATGTTCGTCTTGAGTAGAGTGATCAATTGACCAATTTTATTTGAAATGATTCAAACTAAGTCATTATAAGAAATAACTATATTGATTTAACTAAAATTAAAGATGAATTAGTAAGTTCAATTATGATTTCAATTAATCTCATAATAATTACATGATCAATTAAGTATTTCGTACTGAGTAGAATGATTAATTGAGCAATTTTATGTGAAATAATTCAAATTAAACCATTATTAGAAATAACTATATTGATTAACTAAAATTAAAGATGAATTAGTAAGTTCAATTACGATTTCAATTAATCTCAGTAATTACATGATCAATTAACTATTTTATCCTTAGTAGAATAATTAATTGGCCAATTTTATTTTAAATGGTTCAAATTAAGCTATTATTAGTAATAACGATGTTTATTTAACTAAAATTAAACATGAATTAATGAGTTCACTTACAATTTTAATTAATCTCATCGTAATTATATGATTAACTAAGTGTATTCGTCCCGAGTAGAGTGATCAATCGACCAATTTTATTTGAAATAATTCAATTAAGTCATTATTAGTA
>NW_025877536.1:0-1449 GCF_002878395.1 Capsicum annuum
TTCCCAGCACTCCAAATTCTATTATGCCTTTTTCTCCTCCGCCGCCCGTCACACCCCGCACGCGGGCCTCCGCGCCTCGCCCCCTTTCTTGTTTCCGCCAAGAGGAAAAACAAAAAGATTCCCAGATCGAACCGACAAAATTAAACTGAATTTTAAAGGAAAAAAAATAGGAAGGAATGCAACACGAGGACTTCCCAAGGGGTCACCCATGCTAGTACTACTTCGCCCAAGCACGCTTAACTTCGGATTTCTGATGGGATCCGGTGTGTTAGTGCTGGTGTGATCGCATCCATCATTCCCAGCACTCCAAATTCTATTAGGCCTGATTCTCCTGCGCTGCCCGTTACACCCCGCACGCGGGCCTCCGCGCCTCGCCCCTTTTCTTTTTTCCGCCAAGAGGAAATATAAAAAGATTCATCGATCGAACCGGCAAAATTAAACTGAATTTTATAGGAAAAAAAAAAGGAAGGTATGCAACACGAGGACTTCCCAGGTGGTCACCCATCCTAGTACAACTCTCGCCCAAGCATGCTTAAATTAAGAGTTCCGATGGGATCGGGTGTGTTAGTGTAGGTATAATCGCATCCGTCATTCCCAGCAGTCCAAAATCTATTATGCCTCTTTCTCCTCCGCCGCCCGTCACACCCAGCACGCGGGCCTCCATGCCTCGCCCCCTTTCTTGTTTCCGCCAAGAGGAAAAACAAAAAGATTCGTCGGTCGAACCGGTAAAATCAAACCGAATTTTAAAGGAAAAAAAAAAGAAGGGATGCAACACGAGGACTTCCCAAGGGGTCACCTATCCTAGTACTACTCTCGCCCAAGCACGCTTAACTTCGAAGTTCTGATGGGATCCGAGGCGTTATTGCTGGTATGATCGCGTCCGTCATTCCCAGCACTCCAAATTGTATTATGCCTCTTTCTCCTCCGCCGCCCGTCACACCCCGCACGCGCGCCTCTGCGCCATGCCCCCGTTCTATTTTCCGCCAAGAGGAAAAACAAAAAGAAGCCCCTGTCGAACCGGCAAAAATAAATCGAATTTTAAAGGAAAAAAAAATGAAGGGATGCAACACGAGGACTTCCCAGGGGGTCACCCATCCTAGTACTACTCCGGCCCAAGCATGCTTAACTTCGGAGTTCTGACGGGATCCGGTGCGTTAGTGCTGGTATGATCACATCCGACATACGCAACACTCCAAATTCTATTATGCCTTTTTGTCCTCCGCCGCCCGTCACACACCGCACGCGGGCATCCGCGCCTCGCCCCCTTTCTTGTTTCCGCCAAGAGGAAAAATAAAAAGATTCGTCGATCGAACCGGCAAAATTAAACCGAATTTTAAAGAAAAAAAAAAGAAGGGATGCAACACGAGGATTTCCCAAGGGGTCACCCATCCTAGAACTACTTTCGCCCAGGCACGCTTAACTTCGGAGTTCTGATGGGATCCGGTGCAT
>NW_025877537.1:0-1425 GCF_002878395.1 Capsicum annuum
AGGAATATATAACAGTCTTACACACTCATGGCACATGGTCAACTCAACTAGGAGCATTATAGATCCTCGACCCAACAATAACATGAATTCAAATAAAACCAACAATCACAACAAGAGTCACAACTAGAGCCTAGGTGTTTCAAATGTAATGATCCATCACATACTTATGTTATAATGTCATGTGACCCACAAGAACAGCTACATGCTATTAAATGACTAATATTCTCTTAAGATGGTCATAATCCATCCATCATTGAGAAAAGCACCTAATTATGACTACATAACTAACAAAAAAAACAAAATAACTAATCCTATCTAGAAGTATACTAAGGAGAAGGTCCTATTTTCTTATAAAACAAGTAGCAAAGTACCCAGCAACCCCACACTTAAGCTCAGCACTGTCCCCAGTGCAAATAACAAGATAAAGAACCTGGCTAGTAGTACTTCTCATCCACATTAGGAGTCATGCCACCTTCATGGAGATCATCATTGGAACTATTTTCCCTTTACTCATCACATCACCCATATCATCCACGTTAGTCACACATAATCAGTTAACTTTAATTAAGATGGAGATGGTGAAGTCACCACCCCATACTTAATTTGTTAGTATAAATCAATTAAGTGTTTTTATTGGGTACTCAGACTTCACCGACATACACTTTGACATTGTGCATCAACATTAGTCACAATACAATTCATTCACTTCAATTCCCCCAATTCTATTTCAAGAAAGCACTTTTTGAACAGAATTATGCTCTACACTTTCAACCAAATCAAGATATACAAAACTCCATCACTTTCACAACATCACCATGGCAAAAATTTAATTCATAATCCTTAATAAATCACTTAGCTATAACATAGAGTCACAATAACTAATGATTAAGAAAGTAAAACTTACCTTGAAGATCAAAATTTGGTGAAAGAAAAGGAAAATTCTTAAGATAGTTAATGTTGAAAGACAAAGAGAATGGTGAGAGAAATCTTATGCAGGTTAGGAGTGAAATAAGGATGACTTTGGGCATTCATGGTGTGCATTCCATTAAAGGGTAAGATTTGGGTCGAGTTGATCCAATAAAAAAAAACAGATTATTAGGCAAACTTACACTGATAGGCGGTACCCATGAAATCGCCTAAGCAAAAGTAGGTAGTGCCTAACCCATCGCCTAAGTGAGGCAGTGAGCATAGGCAATGGTATAAGCGGCGCCTAACCTATCGCCTATGTTGACAAAGGAGGTGCCTAAGCTATCGCCTATATTGACATAGGCGACGCCTAACCTATCACCTAAGTGAGGAAGTAAGCATAGACAATTTATAATGCGGCACCTATCTTAAGATGTATAGCGCACTCTTGGTCAGAAAGGTCCATACCGTGGGGGCGGCCCAATCCCAAAGCTACCACCACAGACCTCATTGAAAGTC
>NW_025877538.1:0-1189 GCF_002878395.1 Capsicum annuum
TGGTGAGTTGAGAGAAAATGAAAATGAGAGAGTCTTATTGGTGAAAAACTTTGTAGGCACCATAAGGTGATGGTGAGTGGAGAGAAATAAAAATGAGAGAGTCTTATTGGTGAAAACCTTCACGGGCATCGTAAGGCGATGGAGAGTTCAAGAGAAAAGTGAAAAGTGAGAAGAAAGAGATTTGTTGGCGAAAGTCTTTTAAGATGTCGTCAATCAAATGTGATGTATGAGTCCAATGGATTTGAAGAAGCAGCAGTGGCAAAATGTACGAACTCAACAACAAATGGGGAGTCTGGATAGGAAGATCAGGCAGCTCAATCCAAAATGCATGTCATACTCATTGAAGTTGGTTGTCGTATTCAGATAAGTTTTCTTTTTGAATATGGGACATTGCCCTTTTCTTTCATTTACATATTCATGCTTTTTATCTTTTTATGTCATTTATCAAAATAAAAGTCACCATCATTTCTTTACATTTTAAGTCAAGTTTGTGTCAACACAAGCGAGAAAGGATTTCAAAATTTACTACCAGTCTTTCCAATTATATGAGGAAAAGCCAAGGAACAGCACAGGAAAGAAATATGATCGTAATTCAACACGAAGCAAAGGAAGTCTATCAACCAACAGGCTATTGGATTCGTGGAAGCATTCAGAGTTGGGAAAAGAGTGCACCTTAGGGGCATGGTATAATGAAAGCCCATTGTTCGAGTCAGAACTCACTTCCCTCAATCTGGATCCGGGTCGATGATGCAGCAAGACAGGGCAAGTGTTAGCGATTTAGAACAAAGATGAAAGGAACGAGTGCTGGGCAGATACCTGAGAAGCCAAGATCTGTAAGCCACCACTAAGTTTTTAACTGACAAATTTTCTTTGTTGAAATAGGGGCAAATTCGCTTCACTTAATTCAGCTACCATTGGAAATGTACATCCGTGGGATTTTACCTTATGTTCAGGACCCTCCTAAAAAATGAGATTTTACTTTCTATTCAGGACCCTCCTGAAAAATGGGATTTTACTTTATGTTCAGGACCCTCCTGAAAAATGGGGTTTTACTTTATGTTCAGGACCCTCCTGAAAAATGGGAGTTTACTTTCTGTTTAGGACCTTCCTGAAAAATGGGATTTTACTTTATGTTCAGGACCCTCCTGAAAAATGAGATTTTACTTTTGTTCAGGACCTTCCTGAAAAA
>NW_025877539.1:0-1356 GCF_002878395.1 Capsicum annuum
CCAAATGCACCAGATCCACCTTGAATCGCTTGTGTGGTGGCTTTTAAAGCGGCAAAACTCACTATTCGGCCGGTCTTAATTTCGTCCTCTATCATCTCCCCCAGTTTGAGGACTTCCATAAAAGACTTTCCCATTGCCGGAAGTAATACGCGACTATCTGAAACCTTCAGTACTGGCTCACTGGCAGACCTAGGAAGCCTCGTTGTGGGACGCACAACATATATGGGAGTTTCATGTGGTGGCAGAGCCACGAATACTGGTATGATTGATGGCGCTGGCTGAGCAGCTGGTCTTGATTGGCGAGCTGCCAAGGGCATACCAGAACTGCCAGGATAATAATGTCACGGAGTGAATCTTGGCGCGTGCTCAGGTGACTCAGTAGGAGCAGAGAATTGTGCCTAAAAGAGCAGTGGGCAGTTAGAGATATTCCCAAGACCTTCAGAGAGCGGAGGAGGAGGCATTCCGCTGGCCCATGCCCGGTGTAAATTTATCAATTATTTTCTGAGCCTTACTACCTCATCATTGTGTTCAGAACTTTCTTTCCTATGATCCTGATCCGGGTCAATGAGTGAATTTTCAATCTCCTTGCTAGCCATGGAGAGCTTTGCTTTGGATCTAGTGAAGTATGGGTGACTAGCCAGAGTGCTGCAAACCTACCACTGTTATCTGAAAGAACATGCTCATCAAAGACGACATCCGTTAGGATTAGGGCACACAACAAACATGGGAATCACATTGGTAAAATTGTTCTAAATTCATGTTCATTTCTACCAGCTTTTGAGGGTAGCGAGGTCATTTTAACATCATCCAAATTTTGTCTACACTCTCTCCTTTTTTTTTCTTCTACACTTATTATTAGTATTATTATTTCGTATCCATCTCTGTTCTTTTCCTTTCTCTCGTTATCTACCTTTATTTTATCATTCTTTATGGCTTTTGTTTTTCCTCAAAAAAGGAAAAATAATGAAAAACAATGAAACAAAATGATTAGATCGAACCTAAAAGTAGGTTTCCTATGTATCATCTTGTACATGAATCAGATCTTGCATAGTTCGGGCCTTGCCAAAATGGCCTATTAAACTCTTTTTTCTTGAAACTTTAAGAAGAAAAGAAAATAACAATTTGTCAAAAGAATTGACGAACATCTTTTGCATTTTTTACTTTTAAAATACCTATACAAAACGAAACCTATGATTACCAAAGAAAAATCTTTTGGGGTTTTCAATTTTGAATTTCATATGAAAATGAAACTTGAAACTATTAAAGGAAAATCTTTTTGTAGTTTTCTCTTGAAGATGTATATGAAACACCTACTCTAAATAAAGAGTGAAGAAAATCTTTTTTTGAATTTTTTTT
>NW_025877540.1:0-2348 GCF_002878395.1 Capsicum annuum
GATGTGATCGTAGTTGGTGAGTTTGTTGACGTTATGATGTCATGATTTTTGTGCTCACGGTGTGTTTTCGATGATATATGAAACGAATTGGAGTAATTTTGGTGTAATTGGTAAAAATGAAGCTAGCGGGGGTGGAATCAAGAAATTGATAAAAGGTGAATGTAGGTTAATTTTCGTTTTGTTGTCTTTTGTTTAATTCAGAATAAGCATGAATGTGATAGATTTGTGATATGTTGAAATGGATAGGCAATATAGGTTCGAGTAGGCAAAATTTAGGTGTGATATGTTGATCGAATCCTTTGAATATTTGAATGTGTGTTTTTGAATGTGTTTTTTTTAGTTAGCTTATTTAATTCAAATGTATTCATTCAGTCGGGCTATGCCCCGAGACACATTGTATTTATTCACCGGGGAATGCCCCGATGTATCATGTTGGCGAAAAATGATCGTGATGAAGGACCATGACATCGGGTAAGGCATTGGAGCTTAGTCTAGATTTAGTTTAAAATAGGATTTATATTTTTGTATTTTTCTATTTTTTGGACTGTATAATTGGACTGGACTTTACATTTTGGATTATTTTGTTTTGTTTATTGTTTGATTATTTTGCGTGTTTTTGTGTGGTTTATATATTTCTTAGTGTCAAAAAATAGTCGATACACTCTACCAAGCGACCGTGGTTGAACCACGGGATCGAGGGGTGCCTAACACCTTTCCCTCGGTCAACAGAATTCCTTAGCCAGAATCTCTGTTCGCAAACCAGTTTAAAGAGTCAAATGGTTTCGAAAAGGATTTTCCAATGGTGACTTCGCACACCAGATTATGCCAAGTGGCGACTTTGAATAAAAAATGTTAATAATCCTTTTTTCGAAACAAATTTTCATTTCTTGTCACTTAAATAATAAAACCCTGTCGAACTTAAAATATAAATCTTTTGGAGTACGTAAAAAGGGTGTGACAGCTCTGGCGACTCTGCTGGGGATCAATGATAAGTTTTCAGAATTCGAGCTATAGTTTGGAGTCGTATAGGCTTTGTTTGGCATTACGAGTGTATAAGCATTATTTGGGATTATTGTTTGTGTTATTGTGTTCACTTTTGTGCATTTTTGTGCTCTTTGTTTATAGTATTTATCCTATGTGTTACCGCTTTATATCTGTCATCATGTGTCCAAACCCCGACCTTCTTTCTGCAATAAGTTCGTAGTACACGTGTTGTACACAACCTCTAGTTGAGTCACCTTTATTTTAGGGGGGGAGCCGTCGGTGTTATGGAGTAGGTGGAAAGCAAAGCAGCCACTATCGACCATACGCTCCCCCGAACAGTCTTGTTAGTGAACCACAACGTAGGTCAGCCTTTAGGTCATGCTTATGTGCATCATACGGAGACCTAGCGGGACCCACATGGTCCTTTGTAGGAGACTCACCTCTAAAGCATCCCTACGTGCTAACTGTTGCATCTTTAAGGGTAACTTGGTCATTTGACGGACTGATCCAAAAAAAAAGAAAAAAAAAAGAAAAAGAATGAATCAAAGGAATGTCGTAGTTTATTTTAGAATTCTTTATGGCTTTTGTTCTTCACGATCCAAGAACTCAAAAAGATTTTTTTACGTTTTGCATTTGTCTTCTCAAAGTACCGTAAATTCAAAAAAAAAAAGAGGTTTTGTTTGCCTTTTCTACTTATTTGTCAAAAACAAAAATACCAAAAAGATTTTTCTTCATAATTGGTGGTTTCAGTCTTAGTTAAAGTGTCTAGCTGAAAATCCCCCAAAAAAATTTCGTTTGTTTTTGGTAGTGTCTCTTAAGTTAGGGTCAATTTATTAGTTAATCGTTAATTGTCCAATCTGGATGAACTACGCTTACTTGATTCCCTTCCCTCGGGTCGGGTTACGTAGGCAACCCTCGGGGAGGTCCGGTATTCTTTGTGTTGGCCTTTGTCTTATTATTAGCCTAGGTTTCTCGCCCCGTAATCTAGAGTTGTTAGCCAAGTAGATTGATCTCACTCAGTACTTCTGTTCGGCAAATTGGAGTCATGAATGTGATCTGTCCCATCGACATATGTTTGCGTAAAAAATCCGAAGGGTTGGGAATCTTCTACGCCTGTCGAATTTTTGAGATAATGTCTTGTGTGTTATTACAGGATGGATTTGTCCACCAAGTCTAGAGTTCTGATGGTTGTCAAGGTGCCCAAAAAGTTAATCAAATGGTGGGAAATGTTTAACTATGTTGATCAGCAAAAACTGATTAAAATATTAGGTGATCTTACGGAACTTCTGCATGTTACCCCTCGTCCAGATTTAATAGAGGCTTTGTTGACCTTTTGGGATCCAAGTAGTTTGGTGTTTAGGTTT
>NW_025877541.1:0-1243 GCF_002878395.1 Capsicum annuum
CCATTTTTCAAGAGGGTCCTGTCCCATTCTTCAGGAGGGTCCTGAGCACAAAATAAATTCCTATTCTTTAGGAGGGTCTTGTATCATTCTTCAGGAGGGTCCTGAGTATAAAAGAAATCCCCATACTTTAGGAGTGTCCTATCCCATTCATCAGGAGGGTCCTGGGCACAAAATAAATTCCCATTCTTCAGGAGGGTTGTATCCTATTCTTCAGGAGGGTCACGAGCATAAAATAAATTCTCATTCTTTAGGAGGGTCTTGTCCCATTCTTTAGGGGGGTCGTGAGAATAAATAAATTCCCATTCTTCAAGAGGGTCCTGTCCTATTCTTCAGGAGGGTCCTGAGCATAAAATAAATTCCTATTCTTCAGGAGGGCCCTGTCCCATTCTTCAGGAGGTTCCTAAGCATAAAATAAATTCCCATTCTTTAGGAGGGTCCTTAGCATAAAATAAATTTTTATTCTTTAGGAGGGTCCTGTCTGATTCTTCAATAGGGTCCTGAGGACAAAATAAATTCCCATTTTTCAGGAGGGTCCTGAGCATAAAATAAATTTCCATTCTTTAGGAGGGTCCTGTCCTATTCTTTAGGAGGGTCCTGAGCACAAAATAAATTCTCATTCTTCAGGAGGGTTCTTTCCCATTTTTTAGGAGGGTCCTGAGCATAGAATAAATTCCCATTCTTCAGGAGGGTCCTGAACATAAAATAAATTCTCATTCTTTAGGAGGGTTCTGCCCCAATCTTCAGGAGGGTCCTGAGCACAAAATAAATTCTCATTCTTCAAAAGGGTCCTGTCCCATTCTTCAGAAGGGTCCTGAGCATAAAATAAATTTCCATTCATTAGGAGGGTCCTGTCCGATTCTTTAGGAGGGTCCTGAGCACTATATAAATTTCCATTCTTCAGGAAGGTCCTATCCCATTCTTTAGAAGGGTCCTGAGCACAAAATAAATACGTATTCTTCAGGAGGGTCCTGTCTCATTATTAAGGATGGTCCTGAGGATAAAATAAATTCCCATTCTTTAGGAAGGTCCTGTCCCATTCTTTAGGAGGGTCCTTAGCTCAAACTAAATGGCCATTCTTTAGGAGGGTCCTAATCACAAAATAAATTCCCATTCTCCAGGAGGGTCCTAATCACAAAATAAATTTCCATTCTTTAGGAGGGTCCTGTCTCATTCTTCAGGAGGGTCCTGAGCACAAAATAAATTCCCATTCTTTAGGAGGGTCCTGAGTACAAAATAAATTCCC
>NW_025877542.1:0-3283 GCF_002878395.1 Capsicum annuum
TCCAGAACGTAAAGTAAAATCCCATTGTCCAAGAGGGTCTTGAACATAAAGTAAAATCTAATTTTTCAGAAGGGCCCAGAACATAAAGTAATTCCATTTTTCAGGAAGGTCATTAGCAGAAAGTAAAATCCTATTTTTAGGAGACACTAGAAAATAAAGTAAACTCTCATTTTTTAGGAGGATCCTGAGCATAAAGTGCAATTCCATTTTTAAGGAGTGTCCTGATCATAAAGTGAAATCCCATTATTCAGGAGGGTCCGAAATAGAAAGTAAAATCTCATTTTTCTAGATGGTCATGAACATAAAGTAAAATCTTATTTTTCAGGAGGATCCTGATTAGAAAGTAAAATTCCATTTTCCAAGAATGTCCTGAACATAAAGTGAAATCATATTTTTCAGGAGGGTCCTGAACATAAAGTAAAATCCCATTTTTCAGGAAAGTCCTGAACAAATGATAAAATCCAATTTTTCTGAAGGGTCCTGAAAAGAAAGTAAAATCTCATTTTTCAGGAGGGTTCTGAACATAAAGTAAAATCCCATTTTTCAGGAAGGTCCTGAACAGAAAGTAAAATCCCATATTACAGGAGGGTCCATAACATAAAGTGACGTCCCATTTTTCAGGAGGATCCTGAACAAAATGTAAAATCCCATTTTTCAGGAGGGTCCTGAACATAAAGTAAAATCCTATTTTTCAAGAGGCTCCTGAACAAAAAGTAAAATCCCATTTTTCACGAAGGTCCTGAACATAAAGTGAAATCACATTTTTCAGGAGAGTTCTGAACTTAAACTAAATTCCCCTTTTTCAGGAGGTTCCTGAGCATAAAGTAAAAATCTAATTTTTCAGGAGGGTCCTAAACATAAATTGAAATTCCATTTTTCAGGAGGGTCCTAAACAGAATGACAAATCCCATTTTCCAAGAGGGTCCTGAACAAAAAGTGAAATCCTATTTTTCAGGAGGCTCCTGAACATAGAGTGAGATCCCATTTTTCAGGAGGGTCCTGAACGAAAGTTAAAATTCCATTTTTCAGGAGGGTCTTGAACGTAAAGTAAAATTTCATTTTTCAGGAGGGTCCTGAACATTAAGTAAAATCCTATTTTTCGAGAGGGTCCTGACCAGACAGAAAAATCCCATTTTTCAAGAGGGTACTGAACATATAGTAAAATCTCATTTTTCAGGAGGATCTTGAACATAAAGTGAAATTCTCTTTTTCACGAGGGTCCTCAACAGGAAGTGAAATCCAATTTTTCAGGAGGGTACTGAACATAAACCAAAATCCTATTTTTCAGGAGAGTCTTGAACAAAAAGTGCAATTCTATTTTTCATGAGGGTCTTGAACATAAGGTGCAATTCTATTTTTCATGAAGGTCCTGAACAGAAAGTAAAATCATATTTTACAGGAGGGTCCTGAACATAAAGTGAAATCTTATTTTTTTGGAGGGTCCTGAACAGAAAGTAAAATCCCATTATTCAGGAGGGTCCTGAACATTAAGTGAAATCTCATTTTTAAGCAGCGCCATGAACATAATCCCATTTTTCAGAAGGGTCCTAAACTGAAAGTAAAATTCTATTTTTTAGGAGGGTCCTGAACATAGGGTGAAATCATATTTTTCAGGAGGGTCCTGAACATACAGTAAAAGCCTATTTTTCAAGAGGATCCTGATCAGAAAGTTAAATCTCATTTTTTAGGAGGGTCCTGAACAGAAAGTTAAATCCTATTTTTCAGGAGGGTCCTAAACAAAAAGTAAAATCCTAATTTTTAGGATGGTCCTGAACATAAACTGAAATCCCATTTTTAGGAGGGTCCTGAAAATAAAGTGAAATCTTATATTTTAGGAAGATCCTGAACAGAAAGTAAAATCTCATTTTTCAAGAGGGTGCTGAACATAAAGTAAAATCCCATTTTTAAGGTAGGTCCCAAACAGAAAATAAAATCTCACATCTCAGGAGTGTCCTGTGCAGAAAGTAAAATCTCATTTTTTTGGAGGGTCCTGAACATAAAGCAAAATCCCATTTTTTAGGCGGCTCCTGGACATAGAGTGAAATCCCATTTTTAAGGAAGGTCCTGAGCAGAAATAAAATCCCATTTTTAAGCAGGGTCCTGAACATAAAGTGAAATCCCAGTTTTCAGGAGGGACTTGAACATAAAGTGAAATCCTATTATATAGGAAGGTCCTGAACAGAAGGTAAAATCCCATATTTTAGGAGGATCTTGAACATAAAGTGAAATCTGATTTTTCAGGAGGGTCAAGAACAAAAGTAAAAATCTCATTTTTCAGGAGGGTCCTGAACATAAAATAAATCCCTTTTTTATGGAGGGTCATTAGCAGAAAGTAAAATTCAATTTTTCAGGAGAGACCAGAACATAAAGTAAACTCTCATTTTTTAGGAGGATCCTGAGCATAAAGTGCAATTCCATTTTTCAGGAGTGTCCTGATCATAAAGTGAAATACCATTATTCCGGAGGGTCCTGAACAGAAAGTAAAAACTTATTTTTCTAGATGGTCCTCAACATAAAGTAAAATCTTATTTTTCAGGGGGATCCTGATCAAAAAGTAAAATTCCATTTTTCAGAAGGGTTCTGAACATAAAGTGAAATCCTATTTTTTAGGAGGGTCTTGAACATAAAGTAAAATCCCATTTTTCAGAAAAGTCCTGAACAAATGGTAAAATCTTATTTTTTAGGAAGGACCTAAAAAGAAAGTAAAATCTTATTTTTCAGGAGGGTCCGAAAAGTAAAGTGAAATCCCATTTTTCAGGAAGGTCCTGAACAGAAAGTAAAATCCCAAATTACAGGAGGGTCCTGAACATAAAGTGACTTCCCATTTTTCAGGAGGATCCTAAACAAAATGTAAAATCCCATTTTACAGGAGGGTCCTGAACACAAAGTGAAATCCCATTTTTCATAGGATCCTGAACATGAGGTGAAATCCCATTTTTTAGGAGGGTTCTGAATAAAAAATAAAATTCCATATTACAGGAAGGTCCTGAACATAAGGTGAAATCTTATTTTTCAGGAGGGTCCTGAAGAGTAAGTAAAATCCTATTTTTCGGGAGGGTCCTAACATAAAGTAAAATGCCATTTTTCAGGAGGGTCCTGAACATAAACTGATATCCCATTTTGGAGGAGGGTCCAGAACGTAGAGTAAAATCCCAATTTCCAAGAGGGTCTTGAACATAAAGTAAAATCTAATTTTTCAGGAGGGTCCAGAACATAAAGTAATTCCATTTTTCTGGGGGTCATTAGCAGAAAGTAAAATCCTATTTTTCAGGAGAGACTAGAA
>NW_025877543.1:0-2625 GCF_002878395.1 Capsicum annuum
AACGTTAGAGCTATAAACATCCAAGAACCACATACGAATTACATAACCCAGAAGCTAATTGGATACAATAAGCTAATTGCTTTACCCAAAACCAAACCAAGTCTAGTTAAAACCTGTTACGAATATGGACTACTGAGTACCATATATACCCAAGACGGAAATGAAATATCTACTATACCAGAAATATATGAGTCATTTAATATTTTTAAAAGAATAACCAAAGTTAACCTATTTTTTATAAAATTTTACACAGCACCAGCAGAGATATTGTATGATGAAGTTAAATTACCTATACAAGTTGTAAAAATAGGAATGACCCGAGATATGATTATACCAGAAGATATTACTCAACAACCAGAAATACCGAGAATTGAGATACCAAATTTTTATGCAAATAAGAGAATTATTAGACTATCCACGATTCTTCAAGAGTTAGCAAACACTTATCGTAACAGAAATCCTATATGGAGTTATTATTCAAGAGGTAATGTAATAGTATACTCAAATTCAAAGGAACTATGAGAAGCAGATATGGAAGACGTTAGGCAATGGATCTTGACGTTACTCAATCCAGAGAAAAAACCTATCGCCAGAGCCATTAGAGAAAAATTTATTTCGGAAGAATTATTAACCAAATATTGCAAGTTTATTGGACATAAATATCCAGACCATCAATGTTCAAAATATAATGGAGAAGATAATATTGTCCCAGAGGTTCAACTGGAATAGAAGAAGATAAAAGTGACAGCTGGAAGATGCAAGATATGAAGCAATAATGGAGATACAGAGCAATAAAAAGAAGATAGATACAACAACAAAGGAAAATCAACCACGGATAAAGAAAAGAAGACAAAGTTATCAAAAAGTCATTAAAGATATGAAAAGGACATATGACTTACAGTTTTCAACATGTGAATTATTATAGCTTTTGATTTCTTTTACGTAAAAGACATTGTATAGTTAGTTTTTACTAGGTTAGGTACCATTATTAGCCTACTATAGGCTTTTTGACCTTTTTAAGTTTTTAAGACTATAGGTAAAAGATTAGTATTTTCTAGGAATAGTAGGTAGATACGTGTAAAGTTAGAACAGTGTAAAATATTTGAAATAAGTATGATAAATAGAAGAGCATTCGCTCAGATGAAGGTAAGCCTTCATGCTTTGAAGCACAAAATCTCTCTTGTCCACAATAAATATTTTGCTTATTTATTAAAAAACAGGTAAATTTTAATGGAAAAAATCTATGGAGGAACAAAGCTTAGAATTACTAAACCTACCAGAACAGGTATATTCATTTACTATTATGAATAGCTAAATTCATAAATTCCTAACAATCATGATATGATAAAATAAGTTCATGTTAGTTGCTTTATAGTAGAATTATTCAAAAAATAGAATGTTAAGAAGTTTATTAGCAAAGTGAAAAAGGAGAAAAATCCCTAAGAACTATGCCATCCTAAAGGTGAAATCGGTGAGGCAAGAAAGCCATGATAGGAGAGTAACCAGAGTAGAGGCGCTGTTTAAGGGAAAAGTATCCAGATTACCATGCTAATAGTGATTGAAGAATATGCTATTTAAGAATAATCTAGTATATAGCAATCTAAAGTGATCATATTTTGTTATGTGCACGGTTGAAGGGTAATCTGGATACTTTTTTCTTAAACAGCGCGTCTACTCTTGTTACTCCCCTATCACGACTTTCTTGCCTCACCGGTTTCACCTTTAGGATGGCATAGTTCTTAGGGATTTTTTTCCTTTTCCACTTTGCTAATAAACTTCTTAACATGCTATATTTCGAATAGTTCTACTATAAAGCAACTAACATGAACTTATTGTATTATATCATGATTGTTAGGAATTTATGAATTTAGCTATTCATAATAGTAAATGAATATACCTGTTTTGGTAGGTTTGGTAATTCTAAGTTTTGTTCCTCCATAGATTTTTTCCATTAAAATATACCTGTTTTTTAATAAATAAGCAAAATATTTACTGTGGACAAGAGAGATTTTGTGCTTCAATGCATGAAAGCTTACCTTCATCTGAGCGAATGATCTTTTATTTATAATTATAACGCCCCGATTTTCTGAACTGGAATACTACACGGTGCTCATGACCCCGAAGGACCACAAGATAATCTATGATTGATATCTGTACCTATAACTGCATAATATACATATAAAATGCGAAAACATGAACAAAGAGGGCGTAAGGTTCAATCTTGAATAATAAAATACCTGAAATAAGGTGGTATCACAGTACCAAAACAAAACTAAAAATACTAAAGTCTAAATCTGAAAACTCTATAATCGTCTGAAAGCCTCTAAACTGTCTGAATAAGGAGTTGAAGGAACATATCTCCAACTAACTCCCTAAACTAACAATAAACTGAAATACTAGAATAATAAATGTAACAATCATGTCCTCGAAAGATGAGGAATCACTGCTTATTGAACTGCTACTGCTGATCTAGAATCTGCACCTCAAAACCTATGGTGTAACATAAAAGAAAGCACCATAGCATAAATGCGTCAGTACATCTAAAGTATTGAGTATATGTAGGGGTAGGCTAAATGCATGGGGTTTATATGCATGAACATGCTGACTAATATGAACGTGAGAATA
>NW_025877544.1:0-1028 GCF_002878395.1 Capsicum annuum
GCTATTAAATATCAACATACTTTGTAAAATATTAAAGTTGTTGTTTAATTAGTAGTTAATGTTTTGCACCATTCCTGCTAATGTTTTCGTTCTGAAATCTCTCTTGATCAAATGTTTCAAAGATTGAGGGATCAAGAATAGATAGTTGTCTCATCAATAGATAGAAATAGGAGATTTCCCCTTATTCTTGAGAGATTCTCTCTCTATCTCTTTCGATCTATCATAACAGATTAGGCTATCTATCAATTGATTTGAAAATAGCATGCTCAATCTCGCTTTCTGTTTATTTTCACCACGAAAACATAGCTGCCATAATAAGAAGTAGGCAAAGCAGCTAGAAGTACTCGCTTTCACACCCTTGAATTATTATTCACAAATGAATTGGGAAAGCCAACAGAAAGATTTGATTCTGACTTCATAGAGCCGGTGTTATTGTTGCTTGTGCATAGGGCCGTCCCCCACTCCCGTCCCGTGGTGCTAAGGGGCTTTTGTTTTTGGAACAGACGACAATGTTTTGCTGACACCTCGAATCAAGCTTTTATTGCGACGTGCTATGCTTTCTCCCCCATTGCTAGTAGGTTGATGGGTCACGTTCCCGGCACACATGTTTTGGCCTTATGTGTCCATAACTCAAAATAGGTGACCTAACGGCCGCCGCCCGACTAAACATATCAATAGTCACCAGATTCATATGAGTTACTGAGGAGTAAGTATATATATATATATATATATATATATCATTATTGTCTAGACAACAAGTTTTAAGACTAAAGCCAGAAAAATGATGGAAGTTATGCACTTGGTAACGCGCGCGCGCACATATATATATATATATAAGAATAGTGAAAGTCAGAAATATTTTTGTTGACTTATGTTGAAGGGATATCTTTCTAAACCGACCGAGATCTTGTGATGTGTTTGTGTTGAAATATGTGTACTGTCTCATCATATTAAAGTTTAAACTATTAGAGAATAGAATAGTTATTTATTTTAAATTGTTTTCTTGAATTGAGGGTCTATCGCAGATA
>NW_025877545.1:0-3851 GCF_002878395.1 Capsicum annuum
CATAACCTCGAGTACAGTGAGGGGAATTGTTTCCTTAAGGAAACTCCGTGAATTCGGGTGACTTGGCCTTATTCATTTCTGTCTCATCTATTTTCTGAAAAAATAAAATACACCTCTTGAAAAGGTCATTTTGATCTTGTGTTAAGGGTGCTTGATATACTTCATTGTGTTCTTGTTTATATTTGAACTCTAGTTGAAGTTAATGTTCTGCATATACAGATTCTGCGTACCCGTAGAAGGAAATAACAATCTTAAGGAAACAACACATCAAGAATTTGTATTACTTGTTTTTGGAGATTAAAGCTTTAAGCTTTCTACACCGCTTGAATTTAACTAGTGATTAGAAGACATAAAATCTTCATCACAAGTTAAAGTTCGCTCAGTTGGCTATTTGAAGTTATAAAAAATTCATCGTTAACTAGAAACAAGAAGAAAAGTCAAATACAAGATGCAGCAACATCTGTGGGGGCAACTGATATTGCCACATCAAGTCGCATAAATGCTCCGCCTACAATGGCACTGGCGGAGAAGCCCAGAAAATTTGCGGGCATTGACTTTAAATGATGGCAGCAAAAGATGTCCTTTTCCCTCACCACTTTGTGTTTGCAACGGTTCACTAGCGAAGACGCTCCTAAGGTGCCTGAGGGAACCTCGGACAAAGAGCGTTTCGTAATTGTAGAAGCTTGGAAATATTCAGACTTCCTTTGCAGGAATTATTTTTTGAGTGGTCTCCAAGACGATCTCTACAATGTCTACAGTCGAACTAAGACATCGAAGGAATTGTGGGGGACACTTGAACGAAAATATAAAATAGAGGATGCGGGAATTAAGAAATTCCTTGTTGCATGGTTCCTGGACTTTAAAATGATAGATAGAAAATCAGTTGTCTCTCAAATGAAAGAGTTGCAAGTCATCATACATGATCTCCTAGCCGAAGGTATATCTTTGAAAAATATCTTAGTTGAACAAATTTAAAAAGTTCTTAATACTCACATAAACTATTTTGTAGGTTTGATTGTGAATGATGCATTTCAAGTAGCAGCGATAGTTGAGAAGCTACCACCTTTGTGGAAAAACTTCAAAAACTACTTGAAGCATAAACGCAAGGAGATGACTGTCAAAGATCTTATTGTTCGACAGCGTATTGAAGAGGACAATAAAGCTGCCGAGAGGAGGTCAAAAGGGAATTCTACAATTAATGGAGCACATATTGTAGAAGATGACCAAAACAATTCTAAGAAAAGAAAGAAAGCTGAACAAGGAAGCAATCAACCCAAGAAGAAATTCAAGGGAAAATGCTTCAATTGTAGCAAGATTGGCCACAATTCCACGGATTGCCGTGCCCCAAAGAAAGGAAAGAAGAAGGATCAAGCAAATATGATTGAATCCAACAAAGAATGCGATGATCTATGTGCTATGTTCTCAAAATGCAACTTGGCGAGGAATCCTCGCGAATGGTGGATGGATTCTAGTGCCACCCGCCATGTATGTGCCAAAAAAGAATTGTTTTCATCATTCGCTCCGGCTCAAGTAGAAGAAATGATCTACATGGCTAACTCCGCTACTGCTAAGGTAGAAGGAACAGGAAAAATATGCTTGAAAATAACTTCAGAAAAGGTCTTGACACTTAACAATGTCTTGTATGTTCCAGAATTACGTAGGAACTTAATTTCTGTTTCACTTCTAGACAAGAACGGATTCAAATGTATAACCTTTTTGAAAAAATTATAATTAGCAAAGGAGAAATATATGTTGGAAAAGGCTATCTGACGGAAGGCCTTTATAAGATGAATGTAATGACTGTTGAAATAAATAAAAGTTCAAATTCTTCTTATTTGCTTGAGTCTTATGATTTATGGCATGAACGTTTAGGCCATGTTAATTACAAAATGTTATGAAAACTGATTAACTTAGAAGTTTTACTAATCTTTGAGTGCATTAAATCAAAGTGTCAAACGTGTGTAGAATCAAAGTATGCAAGGCATCCTTATAAGTCCGTTGAAAGGAATTCCAATCCCTTAGACTTAATACACACTGACATTTGTGATATCAAGTCAACACCATCACGTGGTGGAAAAAAGTATTTCATAACTTTTATTGACGATTGCACGAGATATTGTTATGTCTATCTGCTAAATAATAAGGACAAAACAATATATGCGTTTAGACAATATAAAACAGAAGTTGAAAATCAGTTAGATAAAAAGATAAAAATGATAAAAAGTGATAGAGGCGGAGAATATAATCCCCCTTCGCTGAAATATGTGTAGAGAATGGAATCGTCCATCAAACTACGGCCACGTATTCACCTATATCTAACGGAATTGTGGAAAGAAAAAAACAAACTTTGAAGGAAATGATGAATTCCCTATTCATAAGTTCTAGTTTACCGCAAAACTTGTGGGGCGAGGCTATCCTTACGGCCAATTGTATACTCAATAGAGTTCCCCATAGTAAGACACAATCAATTCCTTATGAAAAATGGAAAGGAAGGAAACCCAACTTGAAATATTTCAAAGTGTGGGGGTGTCTAGCAAAGATCCAAGTTCCTATGCCTAAAAGGGTTAAGATAGGACCTAAGACTGTGGACTGCATGTTCATAGGATATGTTAAAATCAGTAAAGCATGTTGTTTTTTGGTTCATAAATCTGAACATCCGGATATAAATGAAAATACGGTAATTGAATCAGATAATGCTGAATTCTTTGAAAACATTTACCCATATAAAATTAGACATGAACAGTCTAGATGAAGATCTAAACGACCTCGAGATGAACTAAGTGAGAATGTACATAATGAAGAGAATACAAGACGTAGTACACGTCAAAGAACATCTACTTCGTTTGGATCAGATTTTGTAACATTTCTGTTAGAAAATGAGCCTCAAACATTTAAAGAAGCGATATCGTCGTCAGACTCATCCTTTTGGAAAGAGGCAGTCAATAGTGAGATTGATTCAATCTTAAGCAACCATACATGGGAATTGGTTGATCTTCCTCCTGGAAATAAACCTTTAGGTTCTAAATGGATCTTCAAACGGAAGATGAAAACGGATGGTACTATTGATAAATACAAGGCTAGACTTGTAGTAAAAGGCTTCAAACAAAAAGAAGGCCTTGATTACTTCGATATATACTCGCCATTAACAAGGATAACATCAATTTGAAGGTTAATTGCCTTGGCTGCGGTATATGATCTTGAAATCCATCAAATAGATGTGAAAACCGCTTTTCTAAATGGAGAATTGGAGGAAGAAATTTACATGGAACAATTTGAGGGTTGTGTGGTTTCAGGGAAGGAGAATAAGGTGTGTAAACTTCTTAAGTCATTGTATGGACTAAAGCAAGCACATAAACAATGGCATGCGAAGTTTGACCAAACCATGTTGGCAAACAGGTTCAAGATAAATGAATGTGATAAATGTGTATTTATTAAAGATACTCCAAATCACCAGGTTATTGTTTGTTTATATGTGGATGATATGTTGATCATCAGCAGAGACATTTCTGACATAAATGCAACCAAACGAATGCTCGAGAGCAAGTTTGATATGAAAGACCTTGGAGTCGTAGATGTGATCTTAGGTATAAGAATCCATCGAACTCCACAAGGTTTAGCATTATCACAGTCTCATTATATCGAAAAAGTACTTGATAAGTTCAAGTATATGGAATTCGATATTGCCAAGACTCCATTGGATGTGAACTTTGCACTTGAAAAGAACGAAGGTGAAAGTGACTCACAATTGGAGTACGCAAGAGCATTGGGATGTTTAATGAAAAAGAAGAATCTGAACATTAGTATGTTACAACTTCAAATCAAAAGGTAGTTGTTGGTGAATAATCAAAACC
>NW_025877546.1:0-2695 GCF_002878395.1 Capsicum annuum
CATAAGATCGGTAAGTGTAGAAGGAATACTGAAATGTATTTCTTGTGACGACTCTTCTTGTACTGAAGAGCCAGGTATATCAATGGCAGAATGTAACCATTCAGCCACTTCGGCTGCTCTACTGTTGCGAGCATTAGCCTCATGAGTCGACATTTGAGATATATATATGTATATGCAGATAGATGATAAGATCAGTTAAGACCATCCAAGCATATATATACCGAGAATGAAAATTAAGATCTTGCACTTCAATCAGTATCTGCAAAAGCTACATGTTTTTATAGCTTTACTTCGATACCAAGTCTTGCATCTTTTGCATTAAGAGTGCCTTTATTCTCAACTTAACACACTGACAAAGGCAGATTCTAGTATTCTACTCTTCCTGACTGTTAATATCATTAGTATTTTTATTTTTTGGGATAATCGTGGTGTTCGGGTCAGCTTGTACGCATCTCCACTGGTTCTACCGAACACATCAATTCTATGGCAATGTTTGTTTATAGACCAAAGTTTCTACTTAATTCAGAAGCTTAGTATTTTGGTTTGAGCATGTGAAGAGGAGATGTGCAAATGGCCTAGTGAGCATATGTGAGAGGATGGATTTAGTGGATACGAGGAGAGGTAGATTTAAGCCTACGAGGTATTGGAGAGAGGTGACTAGACAAGAAATGACACATGACTTTATATAAGAGCATCGTATGGAGGTCGCGGATTAGGATAGACGGTCAGTAGGTAGCTGAGCATTGGTTTGCTTTACAATAGAATCTCAGTCAAATGTTGTTAATTGGTAGGTACCCTCCATGAGTCCTTTCCTGGTCATGTGTCAATGCCACTTTTGTTAAAGGATAGGTATGATGACTATCAATAATTCCTTTTACATACCACTTTCTGTCATATAATTAAAAAGCAAAGATATGAAAGTGATCCCAAGTCCCACATTTGTCTCTCTTTTCATTAACATTAACACATCATGCCAACTAAGTCCCAAGTGGACTACACTATGATTTCATGTGCTTTAATATTGTTACTATTTATGTTTACTTTTTTGTTTTCATTATGGCTTCTAAAAATAAAAAATAAAAAATAAAAAATAAAAAATAAAAAATAAAAAATTATTTTGGCTTCTTCACGAAGGGAGCCTTGGAGTAACTGGTAAAGTTGTTGTCATGTGACCAGGAGGTCACGGGTTCAAGCATTGGAAATAGCCTCTAGCGGAAATGCAAGGTTAGACTATGTACAATACACCCTTGTGTGGTGGGGCCCTTCTCCGGATCCTGCGCATAGCCGGAGCTTTAGTGCAATGGGATACCCTTTTTATTATGGCTTGTTCATGAATTGAGCCGAGGATTTAACACTTTCTCTATCTTCACAAAGTAGGGATGCAATTTGCGTATATATTACCTTCCTCATGACTTAATCATAAGATTACGTTGAATATATTGTCATCAATTCGAAGCAAGGTAAAAAGAAAACTAACCTTCCTTTAGATCTTCACCCAAATGCTAACTGTAAAATAGGATAAGACTTCGTACAATTATGAGGAGCCATCGCTCTATAGTAAAAGATGTCATCGTGTGACCAGGAGGTCACAGGTTCAAACCACATACAGAAATAACCTCTTGCAGGAATGTAAGATTGCGTACATATATAAGATCCAATGTGCATAGAGGGACATTGGGCATCATCTTTCTGAGCAAGAAAAACTGAATTGGCAAATACAAATCATGACTGCTCTATAAACTGTTCGAGAGCAAAAAGCGGAAAGCGTTACAGAAAGACATAGGCTTTTATGAATGATATCAAGTCATTTATACAAATAAGAACCTTAAAGGTGCACCAAAAGGACATAAGGGAGAAGTGGCTATTCCTCGAGATACGATGAATACATGAAAAAAGTACAATTACATATGAATATGCAGCCGAGCAAGGCCTTGTTATTGTTTTATTCAAATACAACCACAATCAAAATACAATTTATGAAGAATGAAGATACAATAGCTCAAGAAAAAGTGGAACTAAATGTAGATAGGGGTATGCATTCAGTCTATTTGTAAGTCTGAATGCCTGTGAGGACAGTCTGAATTACAGTCATACTAACCGTGAAAATGACAGCGAGGAACACAAGGAAACTCCAAGGACCACTAAAGTACCTTTGCTTCACTTCGGAAAAGGCAACTATTAGAGGGAGGCTTTTACTTTTGAAGTAAGTAGAAATCTGTCGTTTGACGTGCCTAAGAGCTTGAGGATTGGACTCAGGAAGCGCTGTTATATTTCTCAAGAATTGAACAAGTTCCTCGTCGCCAGCATTGAAGATGACCTGGAGTATGCCCTTGGCTCGCAGCTCCTTAACGTCTTCCTCTCCATTAATTAACATACTCATGAAACTCAAGTAAGATGAGATTCCAGAGGATTTATATAGTAAGTTGCACGAAAATTCATAAGCAACTAGGTTAACTAAAAGGGTCACACCCCATTCGTCGATAGTTAGTTTTGGAAGGAATAACTTCCCCGATAAGATAGACGATTTAAAATGGATCTGTATGGAAGGATCACTTGCACAGCTGCATGGAATACCTGCTTTCTTCAACTCTGTGACTGAGAAAGGCGGGCCACCAGTAAAATAATCTTCTTCTTTGTTGTCGTCATCATCTTCTTCTACACGATCTCCAAATAATACGTTGATCCATATGTATCT
>NW_025877547.1:0-1533 GCF_002878395.1 Capsicum annuum
ATATATATATATATATATATATATATATTTCTTTTCAAGCTTTAAATTTTTATTCTTAAAAATAGAACTTTCATCTTATTTAGCTTTAATTTTTTTGCGTGTGCCTTCCCATGATTATGCCATGTGTGTTTAAAAAAAATCTTACTACATCTTATTTAGTTTGAAATAAAAAATTTCAACTTAAGTTTATTAAAGTAAAAGATGATTTATTCTTTATGTCACTTCATTTAAATACATATCACTCATATAATATAGAATATTAAAATTCATTTTAATTGATATATAAAATATCAATTTTTAAGTGATTAAAAAAATACTTAATTTAAATTATGTAATTCAACAATGGAGTCGACATTTTTATTATTTTTAGAGAAATTAAAATATATAAATAAACATAATAATTATTTAAATAAATTTAACGTATAATATATTCATAAATAAAATATTTCTTAAATGTGTATGAACCTGTAATATTTCTTGTTAAATTACTTATTTTGTTCTAAATTCCATAGAATATTGATAATCTCATTTTTTGTTAAAAAAAATCATCATCAAAAAATGTGAAAAAGAATTACTCTCATTTTTATTATTTAGTATCATTAATATTTGGAGAGTCAAATTAAATTTTTTTAAAAATTAAATTTTTAAATATTTTTAGCTAAATATAAAAATATTTTTTATTTAATAATTAAGCATATATTAAGTTAGAAAGCGAATGTCAACATACTTTAGTAACTTGTCAATAATTTTATAAAAATACCTTATATTTTATTTAAAAAAAATAAAGTAATACATACATACATACATATATACATACATATATATATATATACGTATGTATATATATATATATATATATCTAAAAAGAATTTGGAGGGCAATTGTGTCTTATTCTAATTTTATCCCAAGGATAACTTAACATGGGATAATAATCCCATCATATCTATGGAGAACTTATCCCGGGACTAATAATTAGTCCCGGAATAAGTTATCCCAAATATTGACAACCAAACAAGTGAAATAAATTTTTATCCCGGGATAATTTACATCCAAACCGCAAACCAAACGGCACCTAAAAGTGTAAAGATCCTTAAAAAAGTGATTTGAACTTTTTGCCCTTTATTAAAAAATATTTTCTTTAGACAAAACCATCTTTTTACTATTTTCCTCAAATTATTATTATTTAGTTATTATTAATATTAGTACTTTAAAATTAAGTAAAGTCCTTATTTGAGTTAGGAAAGAAATTATAATATTTAATAGTTCTAAATCAATTCAAATCTTACCTTTTATATAATTTGTTGATAAATTAAATAAATAAAATAATATTGATTTGAATTAAAAGGACACAAAAGAGGTCCGAACAAAAAAGGGAACAAAGATAAGAGGAAAAAGAAAAAGAAATAACTTATATAAATGGACAGAGAACTAATTTGAATTGAAAAGAAACAACAACAACAAAAAAAAAACGAGTGGTGGAAAAAGGAAAAAAGAAGGAAAAAAAAAAGAAAATTAAACTTAAAATATAATTAA
>NW_025877548.1:0-2197 GCF_002878395.1 Capsicum annuum
GAATCCATATTATGCAAGGAGACATTGCTTTTGCTAATTCGAATTGAAGGGTGATATAAAATCGGTCTATTTCTGGTATCATATCCACAGTTAGCCCATTCATCCTAGTTAGCAGTTCCAGCTCCGTATCAAGGTCACGATCGATATCATCACTAGCATCAAGATTTTTACTATCATCAATACCATCACTATCATCAATATTGATCTCATCAAGAAGAAAACCTTTAGGCTTGTTATACAGGAACTTGTTCAGAAATACCGTAATGAAAGAAACATAGGAGTTTGCCACTAGGTATTTGACCAAATAGGATCATCCAGTTCGTATAGAACCTATCACTAAAATAACCCTAGAGGGGGATAAGGCTAAGCGGAGCAAAAAGGGTTTTCCATGAGATGGGAAATGAAAACTATTTTCCCCACACGAAGTTTGTAAATAAGTGATTGTCTGATAATGAGCAAGGAATATCTGTCTTTCTGCTAAACAGGATGGATTGAACTCATAATGCATTAGATGCTTTTTATGAATGTCAACTAAGTATCGTAAGTAAATTGCTCCCGGTTGTTGAATCATTTGATAACCAAAGTTATTCTTTGATAAATGATCACTATGAGTCAGACTCAATAGAATTTGATCAATCCTATTTTCTGTCGTTAAGGTGGAGAAATGAACAAAGAATTCTCTTTCTTCATCATGAATCGAATCACTATTCGCGACCCAGGATTCTATTTTCTCATCAATCCAATCTCCATTCACATTTTTTCCTTTTCTTATCAATGAATAGATCTCTTTACTTGTATGACTTAGATGTCTCATATTTCTCAAAAAAGTGATTCGATTGATAGGATTTGGTATGAGATTGATGATCTCAATGAGATTGATATTCCAATCTTTCTTCTTAGAACGTATTGATTTGACCCCATAAGTGGGACCAAGCATGTTGCTGCCAGAAGCAAAACCCCATATTTTTTCTAGAGAATCTCCTAATTGTTCCAGAGCAACTAGAAAGAGATGCTTTAACCAGAAAGAATTCGGTTTAGATGTAGGATACCTATCCAGAAGTTTTCGCAACTCAATCATAGATGATGGAATCATCAAAGATTTGACCCTTTTGAACTCTGTCTGTAACTCACTTGAGGCCCGAGAAACAAAGAGAAGATGTGTACGAACGAGATATCCAGCAATAAAAAGAAGGAAAAGGATTGAATAGAAGAACTCCTGAGCATTTGGCGATCTCAGATGTGTCGATATCAATAGCGACTCATTATTTCGATGAATCATTTCTTCGAACAGAAGAAGATTATGTAAACACTTACTCGAGATCTCACTTATCAGATTCCATTATGGAAGACACAATTTTTTCTGAAGAATTCGCCATGATATACCTGATCTATGCATAATATCAGGAAAAGTGGATACAAATTTTTGACCGCTACTTAGTATTGGCAATAGGTCTGAAAAAGTATCTAAAAATATCAAATTTAGATATTTGTACCCTATCGAAGTAAGGAACCATGTCATATATGTTTTGAATAGATTCTATTTTGAGTAGAATAGATTCCATTTTGAGAGATTTGAAAAAGCACTATCTCATTGAAAGGTTCTATGCATCTGCCCTTTCTCTACGCATTTCTTTAGACAAAGACTCCATTTTTTCCTCTTTTCGGATGATAAATCTTTCTCAGAACATGGAGTGTGAATCAAACCCATGTTTGAATTGAAATTGAGATACTGATGCAAGTTTTTCCCTTCAGAATCAGATAGATTCATATCTAAAAGAGGTTGACAATAAATTCTTTCAAAATTGACTATTTGCCCCTCTGTTAGAGGTGTTCCAAAAATGTCTGCGATCAAGTAAATAGCTCTACGAATGAATGGATTGGATCGACTTGGAAAATGGAAAGATTCGTACAAGTTATACGTTTCGTCACCACTTTGTGGAAAATCGTTAGGTATGAATATGTTAGATACCTGTGACTCGATTGGTGAACTAGTATCTCTCCCCCAAAAAGCATGTCTTTTTTACTGATGTACAAAGAAAATATTTTGTTACAAATGAATAAGATATTGAGGAATTGTTCATACGTAAAATCAAAATTATTAACATGGGCCTTTTCCACAGAAAAAGGGAAACTTGTGTTCCAATAGAAATAGAAGTGCTGGGGATTATTCAAGAATCGAAGTCGATTTTATTTATAA
>NW_025877549.1:0-1398 GCF_002878395.1 Capsicum annuum
TTTGTTCATGCCAATATCATTTGTAGGTTTGGAATTCCTAAGATGATCATTACAGACAATGCTGCCAATCTCAATAGTCATTTGATGCAAGAAGTATGTCAACAGTTTAAGATCGCACATCGAAATTCTACTCCATATCGCCCAAAGGCCAATGGTGCTATAGAAGCCGCCAATAAGAATATAAAAAAGATACTGCTAAAAATGGTACAAGGGTATAGACAGTGGCATGAAAAGTTGCCATTTGCATTGCTAGGTTATCGCACCACTGTTCGCACTTCAACAGGGGTAATTTCATATTTATTAGTGTATGGGACAGACGTAGTCATCCCTGCAGAAGTTGAAATTCCCTCTCTTCGAGTCATTGTAGAGGCATAGATTGATGATGACAAATGGGTAAAAACTCGACTGGAATATTTTAGTTTGATTGAGGAAAAAAGGCTAACGTCTGTGTGTCACGACCAATTGTATCAGAGAAGGATGGCTCGAGTGTATAACAAAAAGGTCCGTCCCAGGAATTTTGAAGTTGGTCAGTTGGTATTAAAACGTATCCTTCCTCACCAGGTTGAAGCGAAAGGCAAGTTCTCCCCTAACTGGCAAGGTCTTTTCATTGTGAAGAAAGTGTTACCCAATAGAGCCCTATATTTGACAGATATTGAAGGCAAAATGGCAGAAATGGCTATCAATGTTGATGCGGTCAAAAGATACTACGTATGATATTTGATCCTTTATTGAGTTTATTGCATGTTTAGTATTTGCATTTTTGAAGATTGATATGATGAAGGCATTTTGTTCTTCTATCCAAACATTGTGTCATCCTTTGTTTACCCGTTTGAGCTTCATTTTATTTTTCTTTCATATCCCTCTTTTGAAATCAAAATAGAGTCAAAGATAAATGTCGAGAAAATAAAAATAAAAGAAAGAGTTCAAAAATAATAAAAAAATCAAATCCAAACAAAGAACAAGTTGATGGAACTACGTCCGACCTGATTCTCCTCTCTCGGAAGTGAGATACGTAGGCTGCCCTATTTCAGGCTCGGTCAAACCAAATAAAGATTTAAGATTCACCGAGTCAACAAAACTGGGGCATGAGTTAATGTGTTGTTTGAGTCGATTCCAAAAGTTGTAAGTCCCACCCCCACTTCAAGTATCGTTTGAGCCCCTTATCATCTTTTCTAACCTTAACCAAAAGCCCAGTTACAACCAAAGAAAGTCCTTCAGATCAATTTTTGATAATGTTAAGGCTAAGCATACAATGGATATGATGATACATTATGAGGTACCACTTGTCTCCCTCAGCATAAGAAATCAGGAAAGAAATATAAAAATGAGAGAGTCTTATTGGTGAAAACCCCCGTGGGCATCATAAAGCGATGGTGAGTTGAGAGAAATGAAAATGAG
>NW_025877550.1:0-2622 GCF_002878395.1 Capsicum annuum
TATATATATATATATATAGTTATATACTAATTTATAAAACATATACACTTGTATACGTTAAATATATACGTCTATAGAAGATATATACACATATATACACACCATTCAATGTGTATGTACTACTTTAAATAAAATATATACTACAATATACATATATATGTATTACAATATATAGATGGTTATATTATACTAATTTATAAAACATATACACTTGTATACGTATAATATATACATCTATATAAGATATATACACATATATACACACCAATCAATGTATATGTACTACTTAAAATAAAATATATACTACAATATACATGGATTACAATACATAGATAGTTATATTATACTAATTTATTAAACATATACACTTGTATACATTAAATATATACATCTATATAAGATATATACACGTGTATACGCACCATTCAATGTATATATACTGCTACTTATAAAATATACTACATTATATATACATTACAATATAGAGAGATATACGTATATACTAATTTATAAAACATATAAACATATATACATTAAATATACACTTCTATAGAAGATATATACACGTGTATATGCACCATTCAATGTATATAAAATATACTACATTATATATACATTACAATATATATAGATATACTTATATACTATTTTATAAAACATATACACATGAATACGTTAAATATATACTTCTATAGAAGATATATTGCACAAATATTCAAAACAAATGCTACTTAATATAATAAATTAATAATATTTGGTAGTAAATTAATAATATATTAGAAGTAAGTTTTTAATTTAAAGTAGAAAACTAGAAATTCAATTTAAAATTTCAAATCGCTAAATGAAAAAAATATAAAAAGCAAGGACTAAGGAGTGAATGAATTTGGGAAATTTTATTGATTGCAAAATGATCCAAAATTTATAATTTACATGAATGAAAAATCTATAAATTATGCATCATTTTTTCCAACTCTTTCATGTTAATATTAACGGGAACTTGCATAGGATAGTCGAAGTCAACGGGTGCAAAACCATGTATTGGACTTGATTCTGCTGAGTTCTCCCGTGAAGTCATAATTTTTTCAAGTTTCAGCTCGTCGCTCGGCTCCAGTTCCATTCCTTGGTTTCTTCTTTCCGCTCTAATCCAATCTCTGAGACAAACTAGAACATTCATTGCATTGCTTCCTAATGAGTGTCGGTTGTCTCCAAGCTGCTGTCGTCCCTGACTAAAGGCGCTCTTTGATGCAACGGTTGACATTGGAACATTCAAGATATCTCTAGCTAATCTTGAAAGCACAGGATATTGTGTTTCATTACTCCTCCACCAATCCAACATTTTGATCGGTCGTCTGCGATCCTCTAGTGCCGT
This sequence comes from Capsicum annuum, assembly GCF_002878395.1. Taxonomy (NCBI): domain Eukaryota; kingdom Viridiplantae; phylum Streptophyta; class Magnoliopsida; order Solanales; family Solanaceae; genus Capsicum; species Capsicum annuum. The sequence continues at coordinate 1,370 of NW_025877550.1, forward strand.
CCGAAGATAATATTTTAGCTCTTCCCGATAAGTTGATGTGTAAGTTCTCTCATCAACACTGTTCCAACAATTTAAATCATAAAACGAATCAGAAAAACCACTATGTGCCATCCTTTTAGAAGATGATGGCTCCTCGGGAGGATGAGGAGCGACAGTTGGAGTGATATTTGTAGGTACGGCTAAATCAAATAAATCAGCATAGTGATTATATAATTTTTCTATGTAATCCTTTGCATAAGCCGTAGCCGTCCTCAAATCAGGTTGTACTTGTTCAGAATCATGGTTAGTATTTATTTCTAAGTTAGTATAAATAAGAGTAATAAAGTGACACATATTATTATATTTTATGCACGGATTTAGCATAGCACCAACCAAGTAAATAGGGGGAATCGGGAAAAAATATTTTTTAAATTTCGTAAATATGGCGCCAACATCTTCTTTATAACCTTCTTTATTTTTATATTCTTTGAGCAAACCAGAAATATCGACTATATATGCCAAAATATTACAAACAGTAGGATAATAAGCACCAAAAAATTCAACCGTAACTACATAAAATTTTTCTAAAAACTTAACAAGATCATTAATACAACCCAATCAGAATTATATAGCATGCAATCAGCAGAATCAACAAATGAATCGCAATATTGGTTAAAAGCTAGTGTAATAGGAATTCTATATTTATAACAAGTTTTTAAAAATTCATACGTAGAATTTCATATGGTATCAATTTCCTCAGGCATCAAAATCGGTGTAAGTCCATTTTCTTGACATTTAACTTCAAATTCTCTAATTCTCGATCTACGATTATTTCCTTGAATAAAACCAACGACAAGATGAATTTTTTCAATATAAAGCTCAAAAAACTCAAGGCCATCTTTTAGAATTAAATAATATATATGACGTGCACACTTAATATGAAAAATTTCAGGCAAGGGCGGAGATAGTGTTGATTTTAATTTTTTTTATAGCAGTCTTGTTGTTAGAAGCATCATCACAAGCAATACATAAAATTTTATTTTCGATACCATAATATCTGACAATTTTAACAATAGAATCAGCAATAAATTGTCCAGTATGTTTACGATCTTCATCATATAAAAAAGCAAGAATACGTTTTTGCATCACGAAATTACTATCCATCCAATGACAAGTAATGGTTAAATAATCATTTTTATTTCCAGCACGACCAAGATCAGAAGTTAGGGACAATCTACATTGAATATTTTTTAACAATGTTGATAAATAAAAAC
>NW_025877551.1:0-1124 GCF_002878395.1 Capsicum annuum
GTATCTCCTAAAAGTCATTTCATATCCTATCTTAAAGCTGGGAAGTTGATTTCCAAAGGTTGTATCTATTATTTGGTTCGAGTTAAAGATACTAAGTCTAAGACTCTAACTATTCAATCTCTTAGTGTTGTTAATGAGTTTTCTGATGTTTTTCCGGAAGATCTCCCAGGGGTACCTCCCGATAGAGAGATAGAATTTGAAATTGATCTTCTCCCTGATACACAGCTAATTTCAGTTTCTCCGTGTCGTATGCCCACGCAAAACTTAGGGAGTTGAAAGACCAACTCAAAGATCTTCTTGGTAAGGGTTTTATAAGGCTTAGTGTGTCCCCCTGGGGTGCACCTATTTTATTCGTGTGAAAGAAAGATGGTTCATTGCGCAGGTGCATAGACTATCGTCAGCTTAACAAGGTCGTAGTCAAGAACAAGTACCCTCTTCCTAGAATTGATGACTTGTTTGATCAGCTGCAAGGTGCTAGTTATATCTCAAAAATAGATTTGAGATCCGATTATCACCAATGTAAAGTCAGAGAGTGTGACATTTCAAAGACAGCTTTCCAAACTCGTTATGGTCATTTTGAATTCTTGGTCATGTCCTTTGGATTAACTAATGCCCCAGCAGCTTTTATGGACCTCATGAATCGTGTGTTCAGACCATACCTGGATATATTAATTATTGTGTTCATAGATGATATTCTTATGTACTCCCAAAGTGAGAACGACCATGCAAATCATCTCCGAATTGTTTTATAGACCCTTCAAAATCAGTGGTTGTTTGCTAAATTTAACAAGTGTGAATTTTTTATTTGGTCAGTTACTTTTCTCGGCCATGTTGTTTCTTCTGAAGGTATTTAATTTGATCCTCAAAAGGTAGAAGCTGTGAAAAGTTGGCCGAGATATATTTCCCCTTCTGATATTAGGAGTTTCCTGGGTGTAGCTGGCTACTACCGTCGTTTCATCGAAGGTTTCTCTTCCATTCCTGCTCTTTTGACCTGGTTAATCCAAAAGAAGGTTAAATTCTAGTGGCCAGATTCTTGCGAGAAGAGTTTTCAAGAATTGAAGACTCGACTCACTTCAGCCCTTATGATACCCTGCCTAATGGTGTCGATGATTTTGTGGTATATT
>NW_025877552.1:0-2868 GCF_002878395.1 Capsicum annuum
AAAAAACAAATGTTCAACATGTTTCATCAGATTTTTCATCTGTTGTAAATTATCAATCAGATTAGGTAACAACAGATTACAGATTATGAATCTGTTGTAAATTATCAAACAGATTAAGTCATCTGTTGCGACAGATTACCCATCTATTGTAAATTATCAAATGGATTGTCATATATCGCAACAGATTACCCATATGTTGTAAATTATCAAATAGGCACTGCTATCTGTTGTGGCTGACCCTATGAGAACTCACCTCTAGTCCTAGATTAATCGATAGTTTACCCTCTGAGAACTCACCCCTAGTCCTAGATTATTCAATTAAGGTATTAGTACCCTAGTCCTAGATTGATCAATTAAGGTATTAGTCTAACATATGATGTAGTAAGAATTGGTTTGGCTCAGAGTGATCGATGACTCTAGTCGGGAGGAACGCAGTATCGTCTTATCATGTAATTGCCAAAAGACTCAATTGAAGTTGCAGTTGACCCTATGAGAACTCACCCCTAGTCCTATACTATTTAATTAAGGTATTAGTACCCTAGTCCTAGATTAATCAATTAAGGTATTAGTCTAACATATGAGGTAGTAAGAATCGGTTCGGCTCAGAGTGATCGATTTTCGACTCTGGTTGGGAGAAACGCAGTACCGTCTCATCATGCAATTGTCAAAAGACTAAATTGAAGTTGTAGTTGATCCTATGAGAGCTCACATTCAATTAAGGTATTAGTCTAACATATGAACTCAATTGAATTATATATAAATAAATGTTCAACCTATTGCAACAAATGTCTTTTCTGTTGGATCAAATCAAACAGATTGTGTAATCTATTGCAATATATTATGCATCTATTGTAAACTATCAAAAAGATTACAGCATTTGTTGTGACAGATCACGAATCTGTTGTAAACTATCAAACAGTTTAAGTCGTCTATTGAGATAAATTACCCATCTGTTGTAAATTATCAAATAGGCACTGTCATCTATTGTAGTTGACATTATGAGAACTCACCCCTAGTCCTAGATTAATCAATTAAGGCATTAGTTAAACATGTGAGCTAGTAAGAATTGGTTCGGCTCAGAGTGATCGATCGACGACTCTTGTTGGGAGGAACGCAGTCCCGTCTCATCATGTATTTGCCAAAAGACTCAATTGAAGTTGTAGTTGACCCTATGAGAACTCTGCCCTAGTCCCAGATTATTTAATTAAGGTATTAGTTGAACATATGAGGTAGTAAGAATTGGTTCATCTTCAAGTGATCGATCGATGACTCTTGTCGGGAGGAATACAATACCATCTCATCATGCAATTGCCAAAAGACTCAATTGAAGTTGTAGTTGACCCTTTGAGCTCATTCATCCATCCCTAGTTCTACCTAGATTAATGTAGGTACTATTATTAATCTTAACATTAAGTTAATGAGAACTCATTTCAACTTAGAGTGATTGATTAATGACTCGGGTCGGGATGAACGCAATACTAACACCATGCAAATGAATGACTCATTTGGATTTGTAGTTGACCCTGTGAGCTCATTCATTCATCCCTCATTCTACTTAGATTGATGTAGGTAATGAGGAGCTCATTCTTTCATCCCTAGTTCCTCCTAAAACAATTGAAATGAAATCTATTGTAACAAACAACTGAGTTGTTGGAGAATTTCAAAAAGATAACAATATCTGTTGCAACAGATGACATTTCTGATTTAATTATCAAATAAACATTTGCATCTGTTATGACGGATGACTGATCTATTGGAAATTTTCAAACAGATATTGATATATGTTATAACAGATGATGTTTCTGATTTAGTTATCAAATAGACATTTCCATCTGTTGTCACAGATGACTGAGCTGTTGGGATTTTTCAAACATATATTTAAATATGTTGCAACAGATAACATATTGTTTGAAAATCTTTTTTTACTTTTAATTTTAAAGCAAGCTACTGTTCGACTAGATAAAGTAGTAATACTACTTAAGGCGGTAAAAAATGTCTCTTGGAAAACTCAAAAATCTCATTGAGTAGTCTTGTCCTGTCTTTTCAGTGTCACCCATTTTTTTTTCTCGTGCCCCTCAAATTATTAGTGAATATTAATTAATGAATATTGAAACCCCTAATACTTCTTTCGTTTCATATTGACTTGGCACACCCATTAAGAAATTAATTAGGGGTTTATTTTACTACCAAATTGGCCTTATTAATTATACTTTGAAAATATAAATTTGAATAAATACACTTTGTTTAGTCATTTAATATTAAGGGTAGTGCATCTAGAAATTAAAATTATCTCATCTCTCTTCTCCTCTCCTTCAACCCTAAATCTCTCATCTTTTTCTTTCTATCCTCTTTAGGGTTATCGCAACCTTTTTTTCTCCTCTTTCTCATAAATTTTCGTTCGGATCTAAATCGATCGATATCCATATCTTAGATTCCTGGACTGGAATTGTTGTTTTGACCCCCTTTTGACATTAAGGTATGATATAATTCACTATTCCTCTTTCATTCTCGTCTTCTTCTTGCAAGTTATTTACATCTTTTTTAATTTAATTATCATTTTACCATATCATATTTATTTTAAAAATTTGAAGGAACTTTTAATTGTTGAATAAACGAACTGAGAATTTTTATTACAAGATGCGAAAAAAAGTCATCTGTTGGGAGAAGTTTAAAAACCTTGTTGGCAATATCATTTTTTTTATGAATTTTGTTTGTTTCTTTATTGTTGATGCTGTTATTGATGTTTTTGGTGGGGTTGGCATTGTTGGAATTTGTGGTGTGGTGTTGTTGACAGTGGCAGATCCGGGTTTTTTAGACGGTAGGTGCTTCTTAGGTTAAAAATAGTGGAGTCCGAACAATCAACACAAG
>NW_025877553.1:0-1883 GCF_002878395.1 Capsicum annuum
TGGCATTCTTCGGAATTCAAATAAATTTTGTCCAAAAAGATAGATCTTATCGATCAATTATTTTCCAAATCCAAATCCGAAGCCGAAGCTGAAGCCGAAGTAAAGCCGAGCGAGCGACGACAACGACGGAGCGAGGCATCATTTATTTCTTGCCTCACTTGCCATGTGGAGTAAGTATTTCTCATTATAAACACTCTCAAGTTCTCTTTTTCCACCAATGTGGGGGAAAGAGTAAACTTGCCATTTTGGAAGTACACTTTCCATTTTTAGTGGCTCCTTTCCTCCACCCTTTTACTCTTCATTTTTCCATTCACGCCCTTTCATTACTATGAACCCAACAATCCCCCACATGAATGGGGAATGAATATTTTTCGTAAAACTTTTACGGACAAGTATGTGATCATCAAGCAAAGACTGATTGCATCTGGATAAGTGGTTTCCCTTTGAACTTTCCGTAGTGAACATGCATCGGATGCACTCGGTCAATCAGTAGATTTGATATCTTTGAACCGTCAATCTTTAAAGTACACCTAGACAACATATGTCACACAACCAGCCTTTTAGCATTTATGGTTCTTACGGTTTTGTTCTTTTCAGCCATGAACACGTCCCAGTTTTCATGAGAGCTTAGAGAATAGGCCTTTACTAATATTATCTTTGAAGCGGCTTCCACTTCGCCCACACATAGGTGATTTCTAAACGTTCAATCCTTTAGATTAAACTATTTGGTCAAATCTGCCAAATTTAGATAATCATTAAAAGACTTTTCACCTTAAGTCTTATCCTTATTTACTATACATTATCTACATCATGAGAATGGGTTGGGTAATTAACAATGTTGAACCTGTCAGACACAACTTTGTTTGATCTCCTTGAACCTAGCTCTTGGGATCTCCAGTCTGCTAGGTTGATTTACTGCCATGCTGACTTGTCCTAGGCCTTAAACCCATTCCCTTGGATGTCCTTTCTACTCCTTCTCTAGATAGGCCTTTTGTAAGTGGACCCGACATATTATCCTTCAACTTTACATAGTCTACAGTGATAATTTCACTAGAGAGAAATTCTCTAATGGTATTATGTCTTCGTCTTATATAACGAGATTTACCATTATACATCATGCTCCCTGCCCTACCTATTGCTTCTTGGCTATCACAGTGTGTACATATTGGTGCCACTGGCTTGGGCCAATACGAAAAATCTTCCAAGAAATTTTGGAGCCATTCTGCTTTTTCACCGTCTTTATCTAATGCGATAAATTCAGATTTCATTATAGAGCGAGCGATACAAGTCTGTTTGGATGATTTCCAAGAAACTGCTCCTCTACTGATAGTAAATACATATCCACTTGTGGATTTTACTTCGTTCGATCCGGTGATCCAATTTGCATCACTATATTCTTCAAGTATTGTAGGATATTTATTATAATGCAAAGCATAATTTTGAGTGTATTTAAGATACCCCAAAACTCTTTTCATTGCCATCTAGTGAGTTTTGTTGGGACTACTCATGTACCAACTCAATTTACTGATAGCGCATGCTATGTATGGTCATGTACAGTTTATTATATACATTAAACATCCCAATACTCTTGCGTACTCCAATTGCGAGTCACTTTCACCTTCATTCTTTTGAAGTGCAAAGATCGCATCCAATGGAGTCTTGGCAATACCGAATTCCATATACTCGAACTTGTCAAGTACCTTTTTGATATAATGAGACTGTGGCAATGCCAACCCTTATAGAGTTCGATGGATTCTTATACCTAAGATCACATCTGTAACTCCAAGGTCCTTCATATCAAACTTGCTCTTGAGCATTTGTTTTGTTGCATTTATGTCAGAAATGTCTCTACTGATGATCAACATATCATCCACATATAAACA
>NW_025877554.1:0-1497 GCF_002878395.1 Capsicum annuum
TAAACAAGATCCGGTCTGAACAAAAGAGTTTCACCCACTTCGAGCCATCCTATTGGTGATCTACACTTCCTTCCATATAAGGCTTCATATGGTGCCATTTTGATACTTGAATGATAGCTATTATTATAGGCAAACTCAATAAGAGGTAAATGATCATCCCAGTTTCCCTTAAAATGTATTACATAAGCTCGTAGCATATCTTCAAGTGTTTGGATGGTACGTTCTGCTTGTTCATCTGTTTGAGGGTGAAAAGTTGTACTCAATTTCATTTGTGTTCCCAAACACCTCTGAAAGGACTTCCAAAAGTTTGCGGTAAATTGGGTTCCCCGATCTGATATAATAAAGATTGGCACTCCATGTAATCGGACTATCTCTTTAATGTACAGCTTCGCATACTCTTCAACTGTGTAAGTGGTCCTAACTGGTAGGAAATATGCGGATTTGGTAAGCCTATCAACAATCACCCATATAGAATCAAACTTCTGGGATGTACGAGGCAAACAATAACGAAATCCATGTTGATCATGTCCCACTTCCAGCTTGGAAGATCAATGCATTGCATATAACCTCCGGGTTTTTGTTGCTCAACTTTAACTCTTTGATAATCTGGACATTCAGCTACAAATTCTGCAATGCTCTTCTTCATGTCATTCCACCAATACATATCTTTCAAATCTTTATGCATTTTGGTTGATCCTAGATGAATGGAATACCTTGAACAATGTGCCTCTATCATAATCTTCTTTCTTAGACCGTCTACATCTGGCACACACAATCGGTTTTGGCACTGAAGTACTCCTTCTCGCGTAAGCTCAAATGCCTTGGTCGCACCACTCTGAACGTTCTCCTTAAGCTATAGTAAAATAGGATCTGCATATTGCTTCTCTTTCACTTCAGCTACTAATGAAGATTCCGCAGCATTATGTACGATAAGCTCTTTATCCGGAGTTTCAAGAAGGCGAACTCCCAAACTAGCTAACTGGTGAAGATCTTTAATCATCCCTTGCCTTTCTATAGGTGCCATCATAGCCTTACGACTTAACGCATCAACTACTATATTTGCTTTTCCTGGATGGTACAAGATATCAACATCGTAGTCCTTTAATAGTTCAAGCCATTTCCGCTGCCTTAAATTTAGATCCTTCTGATTAAAAATATATTGCAAGCTCTTATGGTCAGTATATATATCAACATGAACCCCATATAAGTAGTGGCACCATATCTTTAAAGCAAAAATAACTGCTGCCAGCTCAAGATCGTGTGTAGGATAATTTTTCTCATGTGGCCGTAATTGTCTAGAAACATATGCTATTACCTTACCATGCTGCATCAATACACATCCAAAACCAATTCTGGAAGCATCATAATACACTGTATACCCTTCGGTGCCTTCTGGAAGTACCAACATGGGTGTAGAAATCAACTTGTTCTTTAAATCTTGAAAACTCTTCTCACAGGCATCATGCCATTGGAATTTGGATGCTTTATGGGTTAGCT
>NW_025877555.1:0-1867 GCF_002878395.1 Capsicum annuum
TGGTTGGGGATCATCCTAATGTGGTTCATTTAAATTTTTGTGTCCATTTGGGAGGACAAACGGGCGAAACATCGCGAACAGGGCATTTTCGATCTTAGTGTACTATAGCCCATGATTTCGGGGGTAGGCATGTCAGGGAGGTTAGGGATCATCCCAATGTGGTCTGTTTAAATTTTTGTGGCCATTTGGTATGACAAACAAGCAAAACAGCACGAACGGGGTATTTTAGGGCAAAATCGGTGTGCTATAGCCCCCGGTTTCGAGGGTGGGCCCGGGGTTCAGCAGTGCTATGGGCCAAAAGTTGACTGAGGCATGCCAGGGAGGTTAGGGATCATCCAAGTGTGGTCCGTATAATTTTTCGTGGACATTTGATTGGACAAACAGGCGAAACAGCGCGAACGGGGAGTTTTCGGTCTATCCCAATGGCTCCCTACTTCATTGAGTATTAGAAGGCTTGTTTAGACTAGTTTAGCATATTGTCAATTTTGTTGAGATATTTAGTATTTGGGTCCATTCGGACAACGTATTTTTCTTCGTATTTCAATTGATTATGAGATGACAGTTTCAGTTATAGCTCTATATATTATTAAGTAAGCATTAAGTTTATTAGAAGGCTCAAAGGGTTAGCTTGGGGATACTAGTAGCCGTAAGCACCGTGTGACACCCCAGGACCTATTTTCGGGGCATTACAAAAGGATTTTGCACATTGTAATTCAAAATTATTTATGCTAGAACTCCCATTTTAAAGATTGCAAACACTAGTTTAAGTAGACTAAAAATTTTAACAGTTTTAGTCTAAGGCAGAAGGAACTTTACTTTAAACTTGATCAAAGGAGACACTAATAAAGAAAACAAGAGCGCAGGTAAACTACTGAGATGCAAATTATACTATGGCCCAAAAATTTACTAGGGCATGTCAGGGACGTTGGTGATCATCCCAGTGTGGTTCATTTAATTTTTTGTGGCCATTTGGGTGGACAAATAAGCGAAACGATGCGAATGGGGCATTTTCAGGACAAATCAATGTTCTATAGGCCACGATTTCAGTGGTGGGCCCGGATTTCTGGCATGTTGTGGGCCAAAAATCAATCGAAGCATGCCAGGGAGATTGTGGATCATCCCAGTATAGTCCGTTTAATTTTTTTTGGATATTTGAGTGGACAAACGGGCGAAACAGCATGAACACGACATTTTTAGGCAAAATCTGTGTGCTATAGCCCAAGGTTTTGGGGGTGGACCCGGGGTCAGGGCGTGTTGTAACCCAAAAATTGACTGGAGCATTCTAGGGAGGTTGGGGATTGTCGCAATATGGTCTGTTTAAATTTTTGTGGCTATTTAGATAGATAAACAATAAAACAGCGTAAATAGGGCATTTTTGGGCTAAATCGGTGCGCTATAGCCTACGGTTTTGGGGGTGGGCCCGAGTTCTGAGCATGTGGGACAAAAATTGACTGGGGCATCTCAGGGAGGTTGTGGATCGTTCCAGTGTGGTCTGCTTAATTTTTTGTGGCCCTTTGGGTGGAGAAACAGGAAAAATGGTGCGAATGGGGCATTTTCAGAAATAATCGGTGTGCTATAGCCTACGATTTTGGGTGTGGGCCCGGGGTCTAGGCGTGCAGTGGGGCAAAAATCAATTTGGACATGCCAGGGAAGTTAGTGATCATCCCAGTATTGTCTGTTTAATTTTTTGTGGCCATTTGGGTAGACAAAATGGTAAAACGGCATGAACGCGGCATTTTGAGGGCAAATTGGTGTGCTATAGTGCACGGTTTTGAGGGTGGGCTCAAGTTTTGGGCGTGCTATGGGATGAAAATCGATTAAGGCAATCCAGAGAGGTTAGGGATCATCCTAGCATGGTCCATTTAAT
>NW_025877556.1:0-5288 GCF_002878395.1 Capsicum annuum
ATTTTCAACCAACAATCACATATATTCCATGAAAAACATTCTTAGATATCAGCTTGAAACTTGAACAACAATATCAACGTGTACATGCTTATATCACCACAAAAGTTTACAAAATAGCATTTAAAAGCATAATTCTTGAACTTTATGAACGAATTGAATCCATAGATGAACACTACACATACCTTAGTGATTGAATCTTAAAAGAGATCTAATGTTTCTGAAGGTTCTTGAAGAATTCCTTAGGCTTGCTCTTGAGGAGATGATCTTGAGAGAAAACCCTAATCTTGTGGTTGAGAGTGTAAGAGAGGGGTTTTTAAGATGCTTAACTGAAGAAAAATGGAAAAAATTATGCCTCTTTAGGGTTATAAGTCATAAAAGGTGAAGGAAAAGACCAAAATACCCTTATGAAATAAATTCCCAGTTGCTGAAAATCATAGCTAACGACATTTGTGACAAGGAGTCAAAAATATGGTAAGCCATCAAAATGTCATCACACAGGAGCTAGAGTTGATGGTTTCTGCTTAAGTCTGACGACCATTGTGGTAGGGTGTAACAAATGTGGTAAGCTACCACGAATGTCATCACTTAGGAGCTGGTTTCTGCCTAAGGCTGACGACCTTCATGGTAGGGCGTCACAAATGTGGTAAGCTACCACGAATTTCGTCACTTAAGAGCTAGTTTCTGCCTAAGGCTGGCGACCTTCGTGGTAGGGCATCACAAATGTGGTAAGCTACCACGAATGTCGTCACACTATTTCCAGCCTGACATGCTGGAGTAAAATAGGAATAACTCTTTGTTCCGATATAGGATTTAGGCAAAATTGGTATCATTCGAAAGCTAATTCAATTATATATCTGTTGATACGCCATGAGCTCAAAAATTCCAATTATAATGAGATATATTCTCATTTGAAGTTTAATATACCAATATCCTTCTCAAGCATTCAATCGGTAAGGAATGTTTTGATTCGTCTGATAGCTGGGAGTTATTTGAAGCCTTAATATACATCTAACCTACTCATAAAAATATAAAATACCCATGATGTACTATGTATGAGCTTGGTACATGGCTTTAATATTGGTTTGGATTTTTTGGGGTATTACAATATCTCCCCCTTGGAAACATTCGTCCTTGAATGATGATTGCTTGAGAGGGGAGAAAAGATAAACGACGTATACATTGATCATGCTCAACTAGCACATGATTTAGGAATGAATTGAATTCTAAACTGAATATAGCCCAACTGAACATGCATATCTGATGCATGACTGATAAGCTGAACTCATCAATGCATGATAAGCTATGCATTGATACTTGATACTAATTTTATACTGGAATTTTGAACATTTAGCTGAATAAGCTTAAGGAAAATGGTGACCTTGAGCTAAGTCTAAATTAGCGGAGAAAATATGAGGGTACTTGGTTCGCATGTCTGCTTCTGCTTCCCAAATAGCTCTCTCTATAGACTGATTCCGCCAAAGAACCTTGACTAGAAGGACTTCTTTGTTCCTCAGCCTACTAGTCTGATAGTCGAGGATTTAGACTGGAATTTCTTCATAAGGGAGGCTATTCTGAATGTCAACGCTCTGAATAGGGACTGCAACTGCTGGGTCACCTATGCACTTCTTGAGCAAAGAGAAATGGAAGACTGGATGAACTGAGGCTAGATCTGAAGGCAATTCGAGCTCATAGGCTACCTTGCTGAAGCTACTGAGAATACTGAAGGGACCGACATATCGGGGACTGAGCTTTCCCTTCTTGCCAAATCTCTTCACTCCCTTTATGGGAGAGATCTTGATATAGACATAGTCATCAACCTCGAATTGGAGATCCTTTCTACGAACATCCGCATAAGACTTCTGTCCGCTTTGAGCAGCCCAAAGTCTTTTTCTGATGAATTGAAATCTTTAAGGCATCGAATACTAAGTCAGTCCCTATGACTGCGGTCTCACTAACTTCAAACCAACCGATTGAAGGCCTATATCTCTTACCATAGCGAGCTTCGAATAGAGCCATTTGAATACTGGAGTGATAGCTGTTGTTGTATGCAAACTCAATCAAAGGCAAGTGGTCATCCCAGCTTCCCTTGAAATCAATTGCACACGCCCTTAGCATATTTTCTAGAGTCTGAATAGTCCTTTCTGCTTGACCATCTATCTGAGGATGAAATGCTGTACTAAGATGAACTTGGGTACCGAGACCCTTTTGGAATACTTTTCAAAAATGAGAGGTGAACTGGGTACCTCTGTCTGAGATGATAGATGAAGGAACACCGTGTAATCTGATTAACTCAATGATGTAGAGTTTGGCATAATCCTCGGCTGAATAGAAGGTACGAACTAGAAGAAAATGAGCTGACTTGGTCATTCTGTCTACAATGACCCAAACTGAATCATGCTGATGACGTGTTCTAGGCAAACCCATCATGAAGTCCATGTTCACTTCTTCCCACTTCCAAGTAGGAATAGTGAACTCCTGCATGGAACCACTAGGTTTCTGATGCTCTATCTTAACCTGCTGACATGTAGAGCACTTAGCCACAAACTCTGCAACGTTCCTCTTCATCCCACTCAACCAATAGATCTCCCGCAAGTTGCGGTACATCTTAGTGGCCCCAAGATGAATAGAGTATCGCACACCATGTGCTTCTTCAAGAATTCGCTGCCTCAAGTCATCTACACCGAGAATACACAGACGACCTTGACAAAGAAGAACACCATCTCCCCCTTGGGAGAAAACCTCTACTTCCTAACTCTTTTAGCTTGACAAGGCTAAGATCCCTGTCTTACTTCTCTTTCACCTCAAAAACTAGAGATGACTCTGAACTATTCTGAACATATACACCACCCTCTAAAGAGTTTACTAAGCGAACGCCTAGTTAGGCAAGCTGATGAATCTCCTGAGCTAATTTCTTCTTACTATCCTCAACATGGGAAACACTACCCATGGACATCTACTGAGTGCGTCGGCCACTACATTGGCCTTGCCAGAATGATAAAGGACACTCATGTCATAATCTTTCAAGAGCTCTAACCACCTTCTCTAATGAAGATTGAGATATTTCTAGAAAAAGACATACTGAAGGCTCTTATGATCTGTGAAGACATCTACATAAACACCGTATAGATAATGCCTCCAAATCTTTAAGGCAAAGACAACTGCTGCTAACTCAAGGTCATGAGTAGGCTAATTCTTCTCATGGGGCTTTAACTGTCTGGAGGAATAGGCTATGAATCTACCATGCTACATGAGGACACAACCTAAACCTACTTTGGATGCATCACAATATACTACGAATCCATCAGAACCGTCGGGAAGTACTAAAACTGGAGTTGAGGTTAGTCGAGTCTTCAACTCCTGAAAACTCTTCTCGCAAGGTTCTGACCACTGAAACTTGACCTTCTTCTGAGTCAATCTGGACATAGGAGATGCAATAGAAGAAAATCCCTTGACAAACCATTTGTAATAGCCAGCCAAACCCAAAAAAACTCCTGATATCTGTTGGAGATACGGGTCTGGGCCAGTTTCTTACTGTTTCAGTTTTCTGAGGATCTATTCTAATGCCCTCACCGAAAATAATATGATCAAGGAATGCTATTGATCTTAGCCAAAACTTGCACTTACTGAACTTAGCGAACAACTGGTGATCCCTGAGAGTCTGAAGAACAATTATGAGATGGTCTGAATGATCACGCTCTGTGCGAGAATAGACCATAATATCATCTATGAAGACTATGATGAATGTGTCCAAGTACTGCTTGAACACCCGGTTCATCAGGTCCATGAAAAATGCAGGGGCATTGGTAAGACCAAAGAACATGACTAGAAATTCGAAGTGACCATACCGAGTACGAAAAACTGTCTTCGGAATGTCACATTCTCTAACTCTGAGCTGATGATAGCCTGATCTGAGGTCTATCTTGGAGAAATAACTGGCACCCTAAAGTTGGTCAAACAAGTCGTTTATCCTAGGCAGCGGATACCTGTTCTTGACCGTGACTTTGTTGAGCTGACGGTAATCAATACACATTCTGAGAGAACCGTCTTTCTTGTGCACGAATAAGACTGGCGCACCCCATGGGGATACACTGGGCCTAATGAATCTCTTATATAAAAGATCCTTCAACTGATCTTTTAGTTCCTTGAGTTCTGCTGGGGCTATTTTGTATGGCAGAATAAAAATAGAAGAGTATCTCAGAAAAGGTCTAAGCCGAAGTCTATTTCCCTTTTGGGAGAAATGCCTGGAAGATATTCGGGAAAGACATCTGAATATTCATTAACCACTGGTACTGATTTGAGACTGGGAGATTCAAAACTGGAATCCTTAACATGTAGAAGATGATACACACACCTCTTAGAAATTATTTTCCTTGCCCGAAGGTAGGAAACAAGCTGACCCCTAAAAGATGAAGTGCTACCCTTCCACTCTAGGACAGGCTTATTCGAGAACTGAAACTGAACTATCCTATTTCTGCAGTCGACTATGGCATAACAGGAATGAAGCCAATTCATGCTGAGAATGATATCAAAATCAGTCATCTCTAACTCGACTAAATTTGCTGACGTGGATTTCTGAAATATCATAATTGGGAAGTTCCTGTATACCCACTGAGCTATGATGGTTTTACCCACTAAGGTAGAGACTGAAAAGGGCTCTACTAAAATTTTGGGACTGATTTCAAAATCGCCTGCTATGTATGGAGTGATAAAAGATAAGGATGCACCTGGGTTTAGCAAAGCATAAACATGAACATGGAAAATCTGTAACATACCAGTAATGGAATCAGGAGAATTTTCCTGATCCTGTCGGGTCTGAAGAGCATAGAGTCTATTTGGGTGTTGCCCACTAGTAGTACTAAAAGTGGCACCCTGCTGGTTTAGGCGACTGGACTGGGCTGTGGAATGATTCTGCTGACCCTGAGGACCTGGCTGAGGACAGTCCCTAAATCTGTGGCCTGGCTTGCCATAACCAAAAAAAATGCCTTGACTTGCTCTGCACACACCCAGATGGTACTTACCGCAGGTCTGACACTGAGGATAAGTGCGGGCACCGCTAACACTACTCTGAGATTTAGAGACGGGTGCCCTTGTCTCTGTTGCCGTCCCTGAACTTCAGCACTGGGGCACTAGCGGAGGAAGGGGATGGAACTGCTGACTTAGGACAAAATTGAGAACGATTTCCTCCCTCTGATTTGGGCTAAGCAAAACTGAAATTGCCTGCTCTTGCTCTTTTGTTCTGCCTCTCCCTAGTCTTAACCTTCTGCTCCTCTATCAGTTGAGCGTGGGTC
>NW_025877557.1:0-2872 GCF_002878395.1 Capsicum annuum
GCCCAACAACTCCCATGCTTTCCGTTGGTCAACAACCAACTAACCCAATCCTTTTTTTCACAGAAGCTCGCATTTTTCGAGCAAGAAGCGGAATTACTTGAATTTCACATGGATCGTTTTCTTTCTGAAGTGACTACACTGGTAGTCGGACTCTTTCTTTCGGGAGCTATTTTTGGGGCTTTTAAAGCAGGCCGACTTTTCGAACGAAGTACTATTGCGGAGAGTATACATGACTTGGCTCTCAAAAAGCTGAAACAAAAGACCGAATCGAGACTAGAGATGCTTTGGAAAGAGTATAGAGATACGAATGGAACTCCGCAATTACCGGAAGGACTCCGTTTCAAAGATGTGGTTGAGTATTCCTTTATTATGGACGAAGAGCTCAAAGAACAATTTCTCGGGCTAAACAAAATCTATTTGGATCTCATTAGTAATGGCACTGACAGTAGCTACTTTGTTTACATTCTGGATACGTATGGCCATATTATAGGTATGTAGTTAGGACTTTGTGATGTAGACGCTCGCAGCCGCTTGTCAAAGGAGGGCGCTTCACTATGGCAGGTTCTACTATGGAAAGACCAAACAAAATCAAGTAGGTCATAGGGTGGAATAAAACGGGGTAAGGGGGGGGGGCGGCTCCTCTTACCGATCTTGTTGTAGTAGAAGAAGTGAGAGGGTCTTTAGACACTCGACTGAAAGAAACGAAGTAACTCGACCAATAGGGGATTGGCTGGGACGGGGAGCTTGGGCCCTCGAGAATCCGCGTATCGCCACGGGGGAGCATTCCTTGGAGAAACTCCATACCCTTCTTTCGGATCTCGAGTCAAGGGGAGTCAATTCCGAGTCCTTCTCTCAATTAAAAGGGAAGGTACCCCTGCGAAGGGGTTGGGACGAACACTCTACCACATAGTGGAGTGGATAGCTAAGACTAAAAAAATGGAGATCGTGTACAAGAACAATCCTAAATTTGATGTCGATTCATCCACACTTCTATTCCTTGTAGAGGAAGGCTAACTGCTTGCTGGCTGGGAGCTGCATGAGCGGTAACGTCCACGTATGGCTCTGTGAGAAGGGCGGTGGACAGAAATGGCCTTGTTGTACCCCACTCACGTCTTCAATGGGGTCTGCTCTTTCTTTTTTGGAAGAGTATGCCAATATGATCTTAATGAGGTGCGGGGCTTTGCATCTGACATTCATTGGGCTTCTCTCTTTGGGAGCCTGCGCCCTGGCCTTTTTGTGCAATAAACCCCTCCGGCCGAAGACTAGTGGTAGGTGGTTCTGCGGAGCTTTTGGAAAAGGGTAGCCTTGTGTGTAAGCACAGCAATGAACCGCGGCGAACCCTCAGACGACCTATCTAAGATTAGGGGGGAATCCTCAGTAGTGGTGACCCTTTCACTCTTCCACGAACTGATACATGTACCGAATGCTCATACGGGAAAGTTGACTCCTGAGTTTGGAACCTGGGGGGTTGCTCCGAGAAATCCTTTCTTTCTCGTCCACTCAGGGGGTGCGGACACATCTGCGCGGATTACAGGTGACAGTTACAAGAATGACGGGGAAGTTAACAGTACCCGACGACATTCAGGGATGGATGTAGACCCATCGGGCAGGGATAATCATTTCGATCCTGGTAGAAGTGGCGACCATTCTCAAGAACGAAAAAGAATGAGCTGAGGGAAGCCCTATGATTCACTGAAACGACGGCAGGAGTGCCCTTTTTCTATCAATAGAGGGAGCAAAAAACGGGCTTTGCTCCCCTTTACAATATAAACAAAGAAATAAGGGTCGAAGTTTAGACCGCTTACAGTAGTTCTACCTATAGAAAGGATCATGAAAGAGGCGATCAGAATGGTACTCGAATCCATTTACGATATCGAGTTTCCAGACGCATCGCACTTCCGCTCGGGTCGAGGCTTCCACTCTGTCCTAAGACGGATCAAAGATGAGTGGGGAACCTCTCGTAGGTTTTTGGAATTCAACATCAGGAAGTGTTTTCACACCATCGACCGACATCGACTCATCCCAATCTTTAAGGAAGAGATCGACGATCCCAAGTTCTTTTACCCCGTTCAGAAAGTCTTTTCCACCGGATGACTCGTAGGAGGTGAGAAGGGCCCTTACTCTGTCCCACATAGTGTATTACTATCGGCCCTACCAGGTAACACTACCTACACAAGCTCGATCAGGAGATAGAGAGGATCCGACAGAAGTACGAAATTTCGATTGTTCAGAGAATAAGATCGGTTCTATTAAGAACAGGTCGTATTGATGACCAAGAAAAGTCTTTCGAAGAAGCAAGCTTCAACGCTCCCCAAGACAACAGAGCCATCATTGTGGGGAGGTTAAAGAGTATCCAATGCAAAGCGGCCTTTTATTCCCTTGTTTCGTCGTGGCACCCACCCCCACAAACACCCCCGGCTCAGGGGGGACCAGAAAATGCCTTTCGTTTTCTACCCTTCGTCGGCCCTTGTCGCCTTCCTTAACAAGCCCTTGAGCCTCCTTTGCGCCTTCTTCTTCATAGAAGTCGCCGGGTTTCCCCGAAAGTCCGAATTCTATGGTAGAGAACGCTGTAATAATAATTGGGCCATGAGAGACTCTTTTTAAGTATTACAAAAGAAAGGGCCCATTGATAGAGCTGGGCGGGGAGGCGATTCTTGTTATCAGGTCAGAGAGAGGCCTGGCCCATAAGCTAGCCCCCTTGAAAACCTATTACTTAATAAGGATTTATTACGCGCGATATGCCGACGACTTACTACTGGGAATCATGGGTTCCGTCGAGCTTCTCATAGAAATACAAAAACATATTGCCCACTTCCTACAATCTGGCTTGAACCTTTGGGTAGACTCTGCAGGATCAACAACCATAGCTGCA
>NW_025877558.1:0-6865 GCF_002878395.1 Capsicum annuum
GTACCATCCGGGCAAGGCCAATGTTGTGGCGGATGCCCTAAGTAGAGTGTCCATGGGTAGTGTTTCGCATGTGGTAGAAGGTAAGAAAGAGTTGGCTCGTGATGTACATTGTTTGGCTAGATTGGGGGTTAGGTTATTTGACTCTGCTGAAGGTAGTATAGGGGTTCAGAGTAGTTCCGAATCCTCCTTGGTTTTGAAAGTGAAGGAAAAGCAATACTTTGATGCTAGTTTGGTCAGACTGAAGGAGTCAGTCAAGGACCTAAAAGTAGAGGTTTTCTCCTAAGGGAGAGATGGTGTGTTGAGATTGCAGGGTAGATTGTGTGTCCCGAATGTTGATGATCTGAGATAGAGGATTATGGCTGAAGCATACGGGGCGCGATATTTTATTCATCCTGGTGCCACCAAGATGTACAGAGACTTGTGGGAAATCTATTGGTGGAGTAGTATGAAGAAAGATATAGCAGCGTTTGTAGCTAAGTGTGCAACATGCCAACAGGTTAAGGTTGAACACCAAAGACCTGGTGGTATGATGCAAGAGTTTAGCATTCCCACCTGGAAGTGGGAAAAGATAAATATAGACTTCGTGATTGGTTTACCTCCTTCCCGATGCCATCATGATTCCATTTGGGTTGTGGTTGATAGGTTGACTAAGTCTACTTATTTCTTGCCTGTTCATACTTTATATACTGCTGAGGATTATGCTAGATTGTATATCCAAAAGCTAGTCAGGCTGCATGGAGTTCCCTTGTCTATCATTTCGGATAGGGGTACTCAGTTCACTTCGCAATTTTTAAAAGATTTTCTGAAGGGTCTTGGTACCCAAGTGCTTTTGAGTTCTGCTTTTCATCCGCAGACCGATGGTCAGGATGAGTGGACCATCCAGACCTTAGAGGATATGTTGAGAGCTTGTACACTTGACATTAAGGGAAGTTGGGATGATCACTTACCGTTGATAGAGTTTGCTTACAATAACAGTTTCCACTCTAGTATTGGCATGGCTCCATTTGAAGCCTTATATAGGAGGAAGTGCAGGTCACCCATAAGTTGGTTCGGGGTGGGTGAAGAGGCTGTGAGTGGTCCTGATTCGGTATTTGAGGCTACGGAAAAGGTGAAGTTGATTAGGGAAAGGTTCAAAAGTGCTTAGAGTCGTCATAAGTCATATGCGGATGTTAGAAAGAGAGACCTTGAGTTTGAAGTTGGTGACCTAGTGTATCTGAAAATTTCACCCATGAGGGGGGTGAAGAGATTCGGAAAGAAGGGGATGCATAGTCCCCGTTATGTTTGACCTTACAAAATTCTTAGCCGTGTTGGTAAGGTAGCTTATGAGCTCAAGTTGCCTTCCGAGTTGTCCTCTATTCATCCAATATTCCATGTCTCCATACTTAGAAAGCATATTAGCGATGTTGTGGTAGTAGATTCCTTTGTGAGTGCTGACATTCAAGAAAATCTTTCTTTTGATGAGATTCCTATTGAGATTCTTGATTTCAGTGTCCGAAGACTAAGGAACAAAGAAGTTCCATTGGTCAAGGTATTGTGGAGAAACCAATCTATTGAGGGTGCAACTTGGGAAGCTGAGGCGGATATGCGATCCAAGTACACACACCTATTTTTTGCGAACTCCGATCACGCCGAAGGTACCGTTCTTTCGTAAATCATGCACTTTTAATAAAAGTTGCAGCAGTTCAGTTGTTATTTATTATGTGTTCAGCTGTAGTTTCTTGAATTTATGCATTCTATGTTACATTCGGAGTGAGAAACGATGTGCTGATGAGTCTAATGAATGGTTTCAGATATATACTCTATTCCCTATCTAATCTTGGCATGTCTAGAATCATTTGAGGATGAATATTTCCAAGGGGGGATGATGTAATACCCCGGGAAATTTTTCGTTGAAATTTTGTGTGTAAACGTGTTGGGTTCTATCTTCTAGAATAAGTTATAAATATTTCCATGCAGAATGTCTTAGATTATGACCCACCATTATGTATAGTATCAAATAAGCTTTCGAACGATATGTGTACCATCCAAAACGGACACTCGAGCGACAAGTTATGAACATTCCGATCGAAACATGAATAGTAGTGAACAGTAAAACATGCAGGAAAAAGTACTAAGGCCTGGAGTATTTTTCCTCCAAATTTAAATGATCATAACTCTTTAAACATAATGATCTGTGTAATGTACTATATATCAATGGAAAGCTCTACGAGTCCTCTTTTCAATGAAATTTGTTTCATCCAATTTGTCTATCGGAGCAAAAAGTTATGGTCGATCTACTTCAACCTATCAAAAGTGAATTTTTGGGTCAACTTCAAATGATCATAACTCCTCGTACACAGTGATCTGGGTGATATACTATATATCAACGGAAATATATGAGAGTTATCTTTCTAATGAAATTAGTTTCATCCAATTTGGATATCGGAGCAAAATGTTATGGATGATCTACTTCAAACTATCAAAACAGTCCATCAATGGACAGATTTGAGAATTATTTAATTTTTAGGCGCATTTTGGTCATTCCCCCTCACCCAAAATCCATCCAAACCCTATATTAAAGCCTATTAGAAGCATTATATGTTATATTTCATCAAATTCCCTCAAAAAGAAAAATCTAAGCTCCTATATCCAACTTTAAGAACCTCCAAAGTTCACCATAAATTCTGCAAATTTATTCAAGATTCCAAGTTCCTAGTTCAAGAACTTGAAGAACCTCCAAAGTTAACCATTAATTATGCAAATTTATTCAATCCAAGTTCCTAGTTTAAGAACTCCAAGAAACATCATTCAAAGGCACTATTAACATCTCAAAAATAAGTATCGATATAAAGTTCATCATTCAAGGTATGTGGGGTTTTTCAACAAGAACTCTCTTTCGTTCTTGTACCCAAAAGTAATTTTCTTTACAAAGGCGTGATTTTTATTTGATTTTTTACGAATTTGAAGAATGAACCCATATCTTATGATGATTATTATGAAATCTTAATGTTTATGATTTTGAAAGATGAATTTACATGTGTGGAGATATAAAGCATGAATCTTGAATGATATTTATCATGATTTTGATATTTGGGTCGTGAATCCCCATTGGAAATTGTATTTTCTTGAGAAAGTGTGTGTTATAAGCACATTGATATTGAATATTTGAGATATTTTGAATGATTTGACCTTTTGGTCTTAATGGAGTTGTTTTGAACTCGAGTGTGAAAGAAATCCACAACGTGGTTGATGTTGATAGATGGGAGCCATGATAGCTCCCGATGTATATTTATATATTACTAAAATTATTTTGTTGTGGATTGTCTTTGAAATGATCTGAGCTAAGTCCTAGAAAAATCTTTAGCACCGAGTGGGAGGTATAAAGCGACCTTACTTCCCTAGAACTACGTGCCCCCGTAGGAGTGAGCCTGAGGCTGATTTATATAGTGATCACTAGTTTGTATGGATTTGATTTCTAAAGTTCTACTCCGATGGCAAGGATAGGATGGCTTTCCCCAACGTGGGTTGTACGTTGGATTCCATGTAGGTCACATGGTTTATGTCGGTTATAGGATCTCCCAGTGTGTGTGTGTTTCCTTGTATCTATGGTGAACGGTGAAGTGATTTGAAAGTGGAATTGTGAAAGTTACTCTTTTGAAAGATTTAAATGATATTTACATTATGAGAATTGATATTCTTGATGAACTGAAAGTGATTGACAAATTATATGATGACTCACATGTTTTATTATACTTATTTCATCCTTTCATGATTATGATGATTTTCTTCGGGCTATGTGAGTCTTTCATACATCCTGCATATTTCTTATAAATATTTATGATGATGATGTTTATAAAACTGCATACACCCCATATACTCGGTTCCTTTCCATGGTACTGACCCACATCTTCGAATGTGGGCTACATTTTCTCGGAATGTAGGTTTAGGTGCTCAGTTCCAGGTTCGACAGTGATTCTTCGGGCATGCTATTGTACATTCTCTATTATGGTGAGTCCTCATGTTTTGAGGAAGCGATGTCTGATGTTGGTTTCATGAAATTATTTACATTTGATAACTGAGTATGAGTTAGTTTGGGCATGTCTCAATGGATCGCTGGTTTTATTGATTTTCTTAGAGGCTTGTCAGACTAGTATAGATGTTGGGAGTTGACTAATAAGTCGTATTTTGTTATCTTTCTAAAATTCTTTTATTCTTGGATGATGATTACTCTGTTGATATTTGAGGGTTATTTATGGAAACCCCGTTGATTCATTTTGAACTGAATGAAAATGGATCAAAGGGTTAGCTTAGGGCTACTCGTAGCCTCAAGCACCGTGTGACGCTCGGGGACCCATTTTCTGGGGTGTTACAAACTTGGTATCAGACCCTAAGGTTTTAAGGTGTCCTAGGGAGTCTGACAAGCCACGTTAAGTAGAGTCTTGATCATCGGTGTGTAGCGCGCCACATCTATGAGCAAGAGGCTACAAGACATTTTATAAAAAAGTGTGATTTTTTCTTTCAGAAGTCTATCATGCTTAAAGTGTCTCTCTCTGCTATTGATTCATGCTCTCCTCTTTCAGAAATATGCGTCCACGTCGAGCGAGAAGAAATGATGATGTTTAACAACCTCAACCTGCTGACCCATTGAATGAAAATGTGTTTTCTGATTTCTTTTCGGATGATCTCCCAGGGATACCTCCTGATAGAGAGATAGAGTTCGAGATTGATCTTCTTCCTGATACTCAGCCGATTTCTATTCCTCCTTACCGTATGGCCCCTACAGAACTTAAGGAGTCGAAAGAGAAACTCAAAGATCTACTAGATAAGGGTTTCATAAGGCCCAGTTTTTCTTTTTGGGGTGCTCCTGTGTTGTTTGTGAGAAAGAAAGATGGCTCTTTTCGTATGTGCATTGATTACCGCCAACTAAATAAAGTCACCATAAAAAATAAGTACCCCCTTCCGAGAATTGATGATTTGCTTGACCAATTGCAAGGTGCAAGTTATTTCTCAAAGATAGACCTTAGTTCCGTCTATCATCTCAAAGTTAGGGTGTGTGACATCCTGAAAACCTCTTTTCAAACTTGTTATGGTCATTTTTAGTTTCTTGTTATATATTTCGGGTTAACTAATGCCCCATCAGCTTTCATGGACCTCATGAATCGAGTGTTCAGACCATATCTGGATATGTTTGTTATAGTGTTCATCGATGATATACTAGTGTACTCCCGTTGTGAGGATGAACATTCTGATCATCTCCAAACTTTCTTGCAAACCCTTAGAGATCACAAGTTGTTTGCCAAGTTCAGCAAGTGTGAGTTTTGGCTAAGGTCAGTTGCTTTTCTGGGTCATATCATTTCTACCGAGGGTATTAGAGTTGATCCTCAAAAGACCGAAGCTGTTAGAAATTGGCCTAGACCTATTTCTCCGGCTGATATCCGAAGTTTTTTGGGTTTAGCTAGCTATTACTGCCATTTTGTTGAGGGTTCTCCTCTATAGCGTCTCCTATGACTCGGTTGACCCAAAAGAAAGTGAAGTTCTTGTGTTCTGAATCTTGTGAGAAGAGTTTTCAGGAGTTGAAGACTCGACTCACTTCAGCCCTTATTTTGACTTTGCCTGATGGTGTTGATGGTTTTATGGTGTACTGTGATGCTTCGAGAGTTGGGTTGGGTTGCGTATTGATACAGAAGGGTAAGGTGATAGCTTATGCTTCTAGACAGTTGAAACCCCATGAGAAAAATTACCCCACCCATGACCTTGAGTTGGCTGCTGTTGTGTTTGCTTTGAAAATCTGGAGACACTATTTGTATGGTGTCCATGTTGATGTTTTCACTGATCATAAGAGTCTGCAATATGTGTTTACCCTGAGAGAATTGAATCTTAGGCCGAGACGATGGTTAGAATTGTTAAAGGACTATGATATAAGTGTGCTGTACCATCCGGGCAAGGCCAATGTTGTGGCGGATGCCCTAAGTAGAGTGTCCATGGGTAGCGTTTTACATGTGGTAGAAGGTAAGAAAGAGTTGGCTCGTGATGTATATCGTTTGGCTAGATTGGAGGTTAGGTTTTTTGACTCTACTGAAGGTAGTATAGGGGTTCATAGTAGTTTCGAATCCTCCTTGGTTTCGGAAGTGAAGGAAAAGCAATACTTAGATGCTAGTTTGGTCAGACTGAAGGAGTCAGTCGAGGACCAAAACGTAGAGCTTTTCTCCCAAGGGGGAGATGGTGTTTTGAGATTGCAGGGTAGATTGTGTGTCCCGAATGTTGATAATCTGAGACAGAGGATTATTGATGATCATAGATTGATTTATATTGGTACTAATAATGCAATAAGATTTCACGGAAGATAGGATTATAAACATTCTCTATCTTACAAAGTACCGAGAAATAGACTCAAACTTAGAGGCAGTAATCGTCTACACCCCAAACAATAAATAACATACTTCACACTCGCCAACTAACACTTCTCCAATCACATATCTAGCCACAAGAATTTGAGTCCCACTACTTAGCACTGCTATGTTGAGGCCTAACTCTGAGTTAAAAGGCGATAACTTAAACTATATGACCCTGTACTTTACATCTCACTAAGAGTATTGCCTCACCTTATCACTATCGTCAAACACTCTCGGGTTTTAATTCAAGGATACTAACGACATAGTACATGGGTTGAGTTTTCATCAATCACAACATTCAAGCCTATCATTACTACACCTACTTCATGGATTTTTCCCCACTAAGACCAGTAAATTTAATCACATTCATAAAGATAACTATTTCTCATAATAAAAGTCCATCCCCTTCTTAACTATTTCACACAACAAAAGTTCATCTCCTTCCTTTCCCTTTCACCTCTTACCTTAGCTCAAGAAATCATATAAAAATTTTC
>NW_025877559.1:0-2201 GCF_002878395.1 Capsicum annuum
CTGAATGGGGGTGGGGAGTGGAGGAGAGCTGCTGGGGGAAGAGGGGGTGGGGTGGGGTGGGGGAAGAGGGGGTGGGATGGGGTGTTAAATTAAATAAAAAGTAAAATTTTATTAAAAAAATAAAAAATATATAAATTAAACGTATTTGACACGTGGCAGCACCTAATTGACGCTTGTATTTTACTCTCCTTGTTGTGACTGAGATTCGGCGAAAAATGGTGTGTTTGCAACGAATTAAGTAAGAATCGTGGGGTAATGGGTCGAATTCAAAGTTTAGGTGTCTTTTTGAAAATCTCGGCCAATATCAGTGGGATAATTATGTAATGCTATACAAAAAATGATGAGTCATAAAGAATTGATAGTGACATTACAAAATATCTATTTATCCAACTAAATTTAAAATTAATTCAAAATTTTGTTGTCTTTTTTTATTTGGGATCATTATAATTTAATAAAAAATAACACTCATTTTCTTAAATCCTGACAAGAAATTTGTGAAGCTTTAATAATCTTGTAAGGTTTGACCCATTGAAGAAACATCTACAAAACATATTTTATTGAGTCAGACTTTTAATTATTTAATTTATATACTTTTTTTATTCATAAATCATACAATAGTTTGTAGCATTAAATATTTTT
The DNA here is from genome assembly GCF_002878395.1 of Capsicum annuum. NCBI lineage: Eukaryota > Viridiplantae > Streptophyta > Magnoliopsida > Solanales > Solanaceae > Capsicum > Capsicum annuum. The sequence continues at coordinate 640 of NW_025877559.1, forward strand.
ATATTAATTAAATATTGTATTATTTTTTAAAAAAGTAATTTAGCCAATATAAATTTTAATTGAGAAAAAAAAATAAAATTAATTACACATAAGGCAAAAATCAATTCAGATCGTTAAAGACTTTCATTTACAAAATTTCAGTAAAATAAAAATGATAAAAATTTTAGTGTGACTTTTTTTGAAAATTAAAAGAAGACTAAAATATACCATAAGAAAAATATTATTTTTAACTTATAAAAACTTTACTCCCCTCGTTTTAATTTATTTGTTTGATTTTGACTTAGCACAAAGTTAAAGAAAAAGTAACAAATATTTTTTAATTTTGTGATCTTATTAAAAATATTCAGAAAGGACCAAGATATTTGTTGATCTTGTTATCTTAAACATGTCACGTGAAAAGTTGAAATTAACCTAAGAAAGAAAAGATACATTCTTTTTAAACGAACTAAAAAATAGGACAAAAAAAGAAAACGAATATATAATTTAACATTTTAGAAATATCAAAAAATAATCGAACTACACCATTAACTAATATGATAGTACAAAACAGAAAAAAAAAACAAATATAGCAAAAAACGAAAAAAAATACAAATATAAATGTTAATGTAGTTTGGGTCCGGGCTTAGCACGAGCCAAGGACGCTAGTATAACATTTATGTGTTAAAATAAAACTAATAATATCCATATTGACTATAATTAAGTCGGGTTCGAAAATGAAAGAGGTAAAACTGAAATTTTCTTTTAGAAACACATTCTCCAAGGTTATAAAAATCTACAGTTGAAAATTCAAGCGAAAATGTGGTTCAAATAAAAAACTATCTTTAAACTTTACCGACGAAAATCTCAAAAATTTATTTCAAAATCGAGGTTAAAAGGTGTTTTCAAGGACGTATATTCGATAAAAAATAATGAAAAATAGTTTAGAGGTTACCCATATGAAAAATGATGAAGAAACCCTAGAAAATCGTTTTTCCCAAAATTTGGAGGTCCAAAAATGAAGAAAAATTACAAATATATATATATATATATATATATATATATATATGAGTAAATAAAATAACCATTAAAGTTGTCTCAGATTTGCAAGTAGACATTTAAAGTTTGCGGGCATTCTATTACTTCATTAAATAATTTAAAAATGAAATAAATATCCTATTTTTCAACCAATATCTGTTGCAAGAAAAGAAGTGCAATCATGCATCAATAACTATTTGTCACGTGTCAACCATTTAATTTTTTTTTTTTTACTTTATTTGTTTTCCTTTTTTCTCTCCTATTTTTCTTTCTCTCTCCTCAATGAACCCCCATTACTCTCTACACTTCACCATTGATAAATGTTAAAGCTTTGGCCATCCCCTAATTACTAGCCCCTCTTATTTTATTTTATTTTATTTTATTTTGTCTCTTCTAAATAAAATAGAAAACTAAGATAAAGTGGGTTGAGAGATATGATTAAGCTTGATTATTTTTTTTATCGATGTTGTTTTAGCTATCTCCGTCATCACAATTACTACAAAATCATTATTGGATTCAAATTAAACTTTAAAAATCAAATATAATTA
>NW_025877560.1:0-1172 GCF_002878395.1 Capsicum annuum
CAGGGGCAACTCCATATTTATTAGTGTATGGGACAGAAGCAGTCATCCCTGCAGAAGTTGAAATTCCCTCTCTTCGCATCATTGTAGAAGCAGAGATTGATGATGACGAATGGGTAAAAACCCGACTGGAACATTTGAGCTTGATTGAGGAAAAAAGGCTAACGTCTGTGTGTCATGGCCAGTTTTATCAGAGGAGGATGGCTCCAGCGTATAACAAAAAGGTCCGTCCCAGGAATTTTGAAGTTGGTCAGTTGGTATTGAGACGTATCCTTCCTCACCAGGTTAAAAAGAAAGGCAAGTTCTCCCCTAATTGCCAAGGTCCCTTCGTTGTGAAGAAAGTGTTGCCCAACGGAGCCTTATATTTGACAGATATTGAAGGCAAAATGGCAGAAATGGCCATCAACGCTGATGCGGTTAAAAGATACTATATATGATATTTGATCCTTTGTTGAGTTTATTGCATGTTTAGTACTTGTATTTTTGAAGATTGATATGATAAAGACATTTTATTCTTCTATCCAAACATTGTGTCATCCTTTGTTTACCCATTTTGAGCTTCATTTTATTTTTCTTTCATATCCCTCTTTTGGAATCAAAATAGAGTCAAAGATAAATGTCAAGAAAATAAGAATAAAAGAAAGAGTCCTAAAAAAAATCATCAATCAAAATCAAATCAAAACAAAGAACAAGCTGATGAAACTATGTGGGACCTGATTCTCCTCTCTCGGGAGTGAGATACGTAGGCTGCCCTATTTCTGGCTCGGTCCAACCAAATAAAAATCTAAGATTCACCCAGTCAACAAAACTGGGGCATGATTTAATGTGTTGCTTGAGTCGATTCCAAAAGTTGTAAGTCCCACCCCCACCTCAAGTATCGTTTGAGCCTCTTACCATCTTTTCTAACCTTAACCAAAAGCCAAGTTACAACCAAAGAAAGCCCTTCAGATCAATTTTTGATAATGTTAAGGCTAAGCATGCAATGGATATGATGATACATTGTGAAGTACCGGTTGTCTCCCTCAGCATAAGAAATTAGTAAAGAAATACAAAAATGAGAGAGTCTTATTGGTGAAGACCCCCGTGGGCATCATAAGGCGATGGTGAGTTGAGAGAAAATGAAAATGAGAGAGTCTTATTGGTGAAAACCTTTGCAGGCACCATAAGGCGATGGT
>NW_025877561.1:0-2275 GCF_002878395.1 Capsicum annuum
TTGATTTTGTAAATTTTTAATAAAAAATCAAATTAAATCGATCTATACATGCTTTTTAAAAAAATTGATGGAGAAGTAAAAATGATTGAACAACCAACATGAGTTGTGATACAGTGGATGAGGCTGCTCCATCCTTAACCAGAGGTTGAAGGTTCGACCCTGGGTATGGAGAAAACTTTGTTGGGAGCGTTATCACCTTAATGGGCCCTGCAACGCGCGTTTCAAATTAATCGGAACTTCAATGCATGCACCAAACACCGAATGCACCATTTTACCATGCATCTCATATGCCATATCATACTTTTTTGAGTCGTCTCTTATTTTGACAAATGGACTTCTTGGGCCCCACCTGTCAGCCAATATTTTTTTCTTCCTCCTAATTTTTTCTTTCATTTTCACTGTAATTAATCTTTTTTTTTTTGACAAATCATTTTTTGCTCTTTTTTTTTTTGGACTTATCTTTTCCTTATTTATTTGTTTATTTATATTTTTCTTTCAATTTTTATCCCGTGCTCCCAATACTAAGTATGTGTTATTATCATGAATATTATTCATAATAGTCAAAATGATCTTTTGGACCCCTGTACTATGTCGGCTTTGTAAGTTGGACACTTCTACTTACATGTTTGTCATCTGGACTCCTGAATCCACTAAAAAATAATATTTCAAATTCTTTGACCATTGAATTTGCCTATGTGGCATTAAAATGCTGACTGGGACTTGGAGAGTGTAGTCACTCGCCTGGAGTGCGAGTGAGGGTCAATTTTTGGTCAATTTTATATTAAAATAATTTTAAAAAAAATTAAAACTTTTTTCAGTTTTTTAATTTAAAAATATTTTAAAAAATTTAAAAATAAAAAATAAAAAAGTCACCCCAAACCCCCTCCCCCGTCCAACCACTACCCTACCCCACCCCAGCCCCATCCAACCCCTCACCCCACCCCACGGCCATCCACCAGTCCCCCACCCCCACCGGCTGCCATGGCCATTGTAAAATCACAATTGCAATTGCAAAATGCAACTTCTCAAGTCTAAAGTACAACAATTCACACCACATAAAAAGAAACAAATCAATACAATCGAATAAAACTTTGAGAATTTTTTTTCCAAACAAATCAACACAACCAACAAGAATCAGAAGATAAAGATAAAGAATCAACAAGAAACAAATAAACAAATGACGTGATTTTCTTTCTTCTTCGATTCTCACTTCTCAATTTTTCCAAACAAACAACAAGAATCAAATAACAAGAATGTTTCTTCTTCGATTCTCACTTCTCAATTTTTTCAAACAAACAACAAAAATTTAATTACCAGCTGCTACAAATTGAGTAATCCTGAAATCATCATCATCTTCAACAACAACCAAAGCTCAAACACACACAAACAGGTGAATAAAAAGCTTCAAGAACCGCAAAAAATTGTGCAACAAAAGAAAAAAAATAGTGCTATTTTTTTGCCTCTTAGTTCTTTGAGCGTTTCTTTTCAATTTTTTCAAAGAGTGAAAAGAATAAAAAGATTAAAATGATGAAGGAAAAGAAGAAGGAGAAGAGGAGGGAGAACCATAAGAAAAAGAAAAAGAAGAAACGCAAATTAAAAAAATGGGGAAGAGGGAGGAAGGGGGGGGCCGGGAGGGGGAGGGGTTTATTTATTTATTTATTTAATATTTAATATTTTTATATTTAAAAATAAAAATGACGTGGAAGCTAATGTGAGCTACTGTGGCAAGAATGTATTACACTCACCAAAAAAATGTTTAAAATGTTGCTTTTTAATGGGTTCAAGGGGTCCAGATGACAAACATCTAAGTAGAATGTCCAACTTACAAAACCGATCTAGTATATTTTCACTTTTTATATTTTTTTAACTTTAAAAATACCCTATTTCCCATATACTGTTGTCAAACATAACTCTAACTCTATTTTCAACTTCAAAAATATCAAATATGAAGAACAATCATATATATATTATTTATTGTTAAATGCATCTTTTGTATAGCGAAACAATTTTAAGCGGGGTTGGGTTAAGAATTGGATCAAATTTAAAATGGGTTCGGTCCTAAATAAATTTAAATATTGATTTTAATATTCTAATTTTTTCTATAAAAAATAGAATTGCCACATCATTTAATGATACTAAAAGGTACAGTTCGAGCTAAAATAACAATGAAAGTTAACTAAACAAAGTTGAGTGACTCTGGTCAATTATTTTAAATTTAGTGATCGTTTGTATATTTAATTGATGGAAATAATATTCTCTATGTTTAATATGTTTG
>NW_025877562.1:0-1096 GCF_002878395.1 Capsicum annuum
AATAAAATAAATAGGAATATCTCATTGAACTATTTTATCATATCCTATTAAATTAGCTAATAGCTCATATCTAATATAGGATAAAGCAAATCTCAAATTTATAATGAAATTATTATACTTAACCAACCTATCAAATAATGTCTTAATGACTTAATTAATTATGTAAAACACTACTTAGAACAAAACAAAAACTAGAACACCATTTATTTATTAAACAAAGGGAATATAGATGAAAATAGTCAAATGATAAAATAAGTAGTCAAATAAAATCTAAAAATAGTTAGTAATTAGATTAAGTAGATCCAAATAGTAGTTGTGATGCTACTACTATGTTGACAAAAGTTGACTTTTGTCATTCACTTGTAACTATCTATCTTGCATCTCCACTTACACAAACACACACCTTACCCCTAAACCCCAACCCCAACCCCACCTCACCCTCCAAACCAACACCCATTGACACCATACATCGAAATAGTGCCGGCAGATCATCTGTTGCACCTGCAGCAGGCAGATCTAGTGGTGGTGGATCAGGGACGCCTCCAGGGCATCCAAGTAATCGTAGGAAAGAAAGGCAAAAACAGGTTTTGCGAAGCTGATAGCTGAAAATGCGATACTCATTATATCAACATGTGAGTGTTGTAGTGCATCACGGTGAAGAGCTTGTTGGTGTCGTTGGGGGTTAAACCTTTGGTTTTTAACGTGGATGAAGAAGATAAAACCTCCGTGTTGATGAAGCTATCAAAGATGAATGAAGGTGCCAGCAGTGGTACCAGAGGACCATGCGAGTTACCAGCAGTGTATATAGGAGGGAAGTACTAAGAAGGTGTTGATAAAGTGATGGAGAGTCATGTAAATGGTAAATTTGTTCCAACACTTAGGGAAGGTAGAACTTCATGGCTTTGAATTAACTAGCAACTCCATCGTTCTCTCTATTCTTGTGTTAGTTTCCTTTTATATGGTGTTATTTGCAGTAAGAGTATCTAGTTAGTTATGTTGTAGTATCAGAGGTGAAAGTTATGAAGAAGTGAAGAAGTGATTCTAAATTGTTTCCAAACCAAATGAAATGTTTCAAGTGAAACTGTGAAGTACAATT
>NW_025877563.1:0-1329 GCF_002878395.1 Capsicum annuum
CACCTTGTGTGATATTTAACTCTCTTTTGTGATCTTCATCTATATGTCTCATTAACGTACCCATTTAGACACGTGATTTCGTCCTCTTAAAGCTCAATTTTTCTTCACTTTTACCCATTTTTATTTTATCTACCGTGTACCCTCACCCATGTTATTATACCCTCACAAAATACAAAAATAAAAAACTCCCTAACAAATCCTATCCTATCCTAACAACCCATCCAATCAAAATAAACCACATCACACCCTACCCCACTACCCCACCCTCACCTTACAGCATATACCAGCACACACATCACCAATGAGGGGATCTTCTTCTTCAGGCAACTCTCACACAGAAAAACATACACACCACACTCGCTGGAAATGAAATACACACACATATAAACCTCATGCTCCACAGGCAGAGAAAAAAATCAGGCGAGAGAAAATCAAGGAATGCGAGAGAAGAGAGAAGTAAGAATCGATTGATAGAGGGTGAGAATTTCAGAGAGAAATTAATGAGGGAGAGAAAAATGGTGAGAATTTGAGAGAGAGGAGGATCGAAAACGTGATCTGGCCAGTGTTCTTGGCAGGAAATAGCATCCCTTCGCCGAAAAAAATATTGTTGTCCTTCATTTCTTCTTGTTTCGATCACCGTTGAAGCCCCACCGGAGTTCCAATGAGATGATAATTGTGGATTACGACCATAAACTGATTTGAATCAGTCAAGTTTGACCAGTTTTGGGTTCGATTTTGGCGAGAAAGAAAAATGGAACAAAAGGGTGAAACCGAAGCTTGGTTGGTTCGTTGTTGAGGTTCGACTCGACGAAGCTTAGTTGGTTCGTTGTTGAGGTTCGACTCGACGATTTTAGATGCAGATTTTATTGGGTTTAATCAGAATAATACATCGATTTGGAAAGTGGCATTGAGGTCCATTTCTCATCTCATTCTCTATTCTATTTTTGGAATTTTAGTTGTTTGTTATGGGTGTGAATAACTTGTTTGTTTAGCGTATTTGAATCTTTGTTGTGTGTATTGGTTGATGATGGATTTGAATGTTAAAAAAGGAATTGATAATCGATGCATGTGTTGATCATTGGTTGAGAATGAATGTGGGGAAGAATTGAAAAAAATTGATAAAAAGGGTGAATATAGATCGATTTAGGTTTATGGTTGTTTTGTTTAATTTGAAATAAATATCATGTTTTAGCATGAGGATCGGTAAGCAAATCGTAGGCTTTGGGTAGGCAAAGTTTAGGACTTTTGGTGATTTGTTGAATGTGTGAATGTTTGTGGGTTGGTTCTTTCTATTTTACCGCACAAGATTGAGAAATGTATTCATTTTAT
>NW_025877564.1:0-2744 GCF_002878395.1 Capsicum annuum
TGTCAAACAAGTATCAAATAAAGTCATTAGTTGGCTAGAAGACAAAAAAAATTGAGATTAGAGATTTCAAGAGTTAGCAAACTAAATTTATAACCTATTTGATTCTTCCATCAGGTTGTTAGAGATAGACATTAGGGATAATTTGCGTAACTCGATTTATGTTTTTGTATCGTCATCAAGACTCTAAAATATATTTTTTCTTCCAAAGTGTCATATTAAATAATTGATATTTCAACGTATTATTTTTTTAAATTTTTTATTCAGAGATTTGTTTCATAATTTATAATTATCAATCTTGGATGAGAAGACACATGACATGGAATATGATTTTACTTATCTTAACGTGAGTGGTATGGAAAAGGAGAAATGAAAGATCTTTAGAAGGGTAAGCTTTTCTCTATCAACAAATTAGCCTAAAGTGACTTTAAATGAATCTGATTCATAATAGTGAAATTTTTGAAGGCGGATCAAGTATATTGTTCGATATAAATAATAGTAATTTATTTTTTTATATACACTTATTATTATCGCTACACACACGTGCAAAGCACGTACACTTGACTAGTCTATTAAAAGGATGGGTCGGTGCACTAAAGCTATCACTATGCGTTGTGTCCAGGAAAGGGCCCCACCACAAGGGTGTATTGTACGTAGTCTTGAACTCGTTACCTCATGGTTACAAATCTATTACTAAATAAAAAAAAAGTATGACATATAACATGTTCTTCCCTCAATTTTGGGCGAAAGTTATCTTCTTTCATACCTATCTCGATGTTTAACTTCATATCGTTGGGTGTTTATCTCGACTTTCTTACATTAATTTTTTATAGTTGGTTAAACCTCGTTCTTGTAGAAAAAGGTTTTGACTTTATAATTTGAGACTCCTATTTTCTAGCTTGACAATGTCCACAATATAGTCGTAAGGGCTCTGAGAGTCTTATTTAGAGGGAGAGTTTGCGAGACGCAAGTATTACGATGCCACTTGTGTGAACCTATTTTTATTCCGAGTGATGAAATTTTGTAAGATTATTTTTCTCAATATTCAGCGTTCTCTTTTAAATAGTGAATTATTGATCTCCTTTTTATGGACGTAGGTCGATTGTCCAAACCACGTTAAATTACCATATCCCTTCTGTGTATAATATATGTATAACTACATATAATCTATGTATACCGGCTAATAAAATAAATGAAACCAATTGCTATTTTTTTCGGCGAAATCTCTCTCTATATTCAACTGTTATAGGAAGCAACACCTGGAATTCCATCGAGCTATTAGAAATGATTCATCTATGATATTTGTTATAAGTTTTGCTTATTTATGACACTGTAATTGAAGGTTTAGTTCATCTATGTCGTCATCGTTATAGAAAGGTTCGTTCGTGCCATTAAGATTCGTTTGTGCCATTATTTTGTAACGGTGATATTTGCAAAACCATTTTTACCACGTGACCTCTTATTAAAGGTTCACATTACCAAATCCAAATCTACCCATATATAGTACTAAAAATAAAAAGTTAAAAATTGAACCTATTAAAACAAAATTTTATTCACACAGCTAAAATAAAAATTTAACTTATTAAAAACAAAAATCGAACTAACTAAAAATAAAATCAAACCCACTAATTGTGTTGGATTTTATTTTAATGGTTATGATACTTTATTTTGTATTTAAGTAATACTGGTTGATTTAAGGTGACGTGACTTTTAATAAACGGTCATCTGGCAAAATAGTTTTGCAAAATCACCGTTGCAAAATATAATGACACAAATGAGCTTTTCTGCAACGGCGATGGCATAGATGATCCAAACTTTTAAAGGCGACGCCACAGATGAGCCAAATTTATAACAGATGACATAAATGAGCCAGTTTCAATAGTTGGTCGATGTCATATATAAGCCTTTTTCATACTATAATCTTGCAAGTTGCAACATAACTAGATCAATGTATCTGATGTTAAATTAGTAAAATACTAATAAGTTATAATGTCTAAATTATTGGAAATGCAAGAAAGATTTATGGTAAAAGCTGGACAAAAACATAAAAGAATTTCTACTGGTAAGAATTGTTGTGTAGAATAAAGGCAAAAAGCAAAAGAGAGATGCTTGGTGATAGCAGCAAGAAGGGAACAAATGACTTATAAGAAGTCTTACACTTGTGTTTTGCATACACTTTTAAAATGTATCTTGGATCTAACTAGACCTCAACGCTTAAACTCAAGAATCCTATAGACCAAGATCGTACAAGGAGAATGACGATTCATGTGGGACGCACAACACTCGCCTCCTCCCCTCATGCCTAGGACTGGACATCTGATGCGTTGACACGTAACGTAAAGGCCTAACATTAGGTAAACCAAGAAATACGCACATGCGAATCGCCTAACTCAACCCGAGAAGCTAGTTCACGGTGTGAGGATTGTCGGACACACTAACTCATTTCCTCAAATAGTTCACCCTTTTACGTCAGATGGTCACACAATTTAACATGGTATTAGAGTAGGCTGATCGAGGTCATAGATGTGATCTGAGGCCAAGTTAAAAGGCATGTTGATGTATAATATGATAGTGTAAAAGTCACAGTACAGAAACATTAGATTCTTTAATACTTTTGAGTACTAGAAGAGCCATCACACATGCACCAGCATAGAGGCTTGTAAAGAAATATATTTCTCAGCAAAATGCCTCTCTTAGCAGTAAGTGACTTGTGAGTGGCATCAACACAATATACAGAAACAACTATA
>NW_025877565.1:0-1096 GCF_002878395.1 Capsicum annuum
CAGATATCAGTCATGGGTTAGCTTATGGTCCTTCAGGGTCATGAGCACCGTGTAGCATTTCGGTTTTAAAAATTGGGGTGTTACAAGGATTCAGCACTGAGTTACCCTAGGGATGGAGGTATTCCTACCAGCAGAGGGTTTAACCCTTAGTAGCAATCCTTGTATTACTGAACTATATAGTTAGCATAGATGAGATATCTTTCTCCAGATATTATGAGTGTTGATACATCTCATTCGAGTTATCTTACTAGCGAGGGTTAATAAAAGAGCTTCCTGTTAGAGAGGGTTAACTCACAGCTTGTTCTTACCCATGGCATGGTATTGACGCCCTTCCAACTGGGTTATAAGTTGGACCCCAATAATTTTAGAGAGGGGCATATCGGTTAGATGTTTACCTCCCACAATCTCAGTTTCAGTCTCAGTTTCAGAATAGAACTTAGTTAAGTTCTACAGATTCAGGGCTTTCAGATTTAGTCACTCAGTTCAGTACAGAACTCAGTATAGTTCCACAAAATCTAGACTGTCAGATATAGTCTTTTAGTTATCAGTAATTTAGTATCAGTATTCCCAGATATTAGTTAATCAGTTTTAGTAATCAGACTCAGTATTTAGTATTATCGTGATCTTAGTTACAATCTACGCATTTATGCATGTACTCTTATTCAGTCATACTAATGCTATTCAGTTACTATTGTTCATGCATATGAACCCATGCATTTCAGCCTACCTCAATGACCATACTAGTACATTTAAAGTACTGACGTATGCTTTTTGTGCTATGATATCTTAATCATAGGTTCCAACGTATGGGTTTTAGAGGACCCTTAGTAGTTCAGATTATCAACTTTCAGAGTAGTGGTGAGTCATCATAATTCGAGGACATGCTTATTTTTTGCAGTACTTTAATTTTACTTTAGTAGATGGAGTTAGTTGGAGGCTTGTCCCATTAAATCCACAGTTCAGACAACTTTAGAGGATTTTGAGACAGGAGTACACTCAGATAGTTGTTCAAGAATGTGTATAGGTTACCGTCAGTTAAACAAAATTACGGTCAAGAACAAGTATCCACTTCCAAAAATCGATGACATGTTTGACC
>NW_025877566.1:0-1080 GCF_002878395.1 Capsicum annuum
GAGTGAAATTTTGAATTACTCCCCTTTCGAAACACCTAGATTCCCCCCGAATTTAGAGCCCTATATAAAGACCGATCCGGTCATTGTGAGGGGGAGTTTTTTTCGTTCTTGGATCTAGGGTTCTAAGAGGGGAAGAATTGGAGGGTCTAGAAATTGTGTTTAGAAAAAGCTTTGGGAACTCGAATTCTGTTTTGAAATTTAGGTCGAAAATCGTAGTTGAAAATCTGGGGGGCTTCTTTCTTTTCTTCAAAGAGGATTTTGAGGGAGTTTTGTTCTCACTTCTTTCGTCTTGGTGTTCAAAAGATTGATGGCTGATCTCTGTGGTTGAGACGCTACTGATAGGTCGTTTGTTCCCATTTTGCTGCTCCCCGAACAGGTAACCTTCTTTCCATTCAATTCTTAAATGTTTCAGCGTTATCTCGCTATTATATGGTGACAATTGACGTTTTCGTATGCTGAGATGTTCACCGTTTTCTTTGCAATTTTCTTAACACATTCATTTCTTGTTGGTTGTAAGTTGCTATAGCTAAAACAAAATGCATTCTCTTTGTATGTTCAAGTTAATTTTCCTCCCTAGTGTAGGTACTGTTAGAGTATGAGGCATTAAACTGTTTTTCCGTCATCTTACCTATGTCATGATTGGTTTGATGATGGACGTTAAGTTTGTGCTTTGATGAACGTTGCGCAAATTTGCCCAGAATTTGCTCTATTCAAAGTTATTTGACCCTCTCTGGAGATGCTATTATTTATACTCTGTTGATACTTAATTGCTTAGAATGGTTATTATAGAATGATGTAAATCTTATATCTCTTGGTTATTACGGAATGATGTAAATTTTATTTCTTTTTTGAGTGATATTTTGCAAAAGATGTTTCGAGTTCTACGCACATTTTAGCATCGTTCGTCTCTTCGTTTCTTGGTTAAAAGAGGACTCTTCACTTTGTTTTCCCTGACTTACAATGTCAAGAAGAAAACACTGGGATTTACCTTTCAGGTGTCAAATCCTTACTTTTTGTCTTTAATGTCTACAAGTATCATGTTATGAAAATGCTCTTATCTTTCTTTTGATACAAATAATA
>NW_025877567.1:0-3385 GCF_002878395.1 Capsicum annuum
GATTCTAATGGAATTTTTAGGTCTGGGATATTTTTGATTTTTTCTTTTATTTTTTGGACTAATTTAACATCTTCTATATTAAATTTTTTTTGTCCTTTACTACCTGTTTTTGCATATAATGGTCCTGCTATTTTTCCTAAATCTTGAATAAAATTTCGTGCATAATTTACTAATCCTAAGAATTTTTGTAAATCTTTTGTTGTTTCTAATTTATCTGGCATTTTTAGTACTTTCTTTGCTATGTGTGGTTGTAGTTTTATTTTTCCATTTCCCAGAGTTATTCCTAGGAAATTAATATAAGTCTTGCATAACGCCATCTTCTTTTTACTTATTATTATGCTATGTTTAACAAATAGTCTAAAGATTATTTGTAAGTATCCTAAATGTTCTTGCATATTTTGACTAAATACCAAAATATCATCTACATATACTAATATAAAATGTTTATATTCTCCAAATATGTTATCCATTTTTCGTTGGAAGATGGGCGGAGCTGTCTTTAATCCAAATGGCATAACTAACCATTCAAAATGTCCGCTTGGACATGTGAACACTGTCCATTCTATGCTATCTGGATGCATTTTGACTTGCCAGTAGCCTGACTTACAGTCAAATTTACTATAGACTTTTTAATTTTGAATTCTATTAATTAATTCACTTTTATCTGGTAGTTTGTAAGCGTCTGTTCTAGTATTATCATTTAATCTTTTATAATTAATTACCATACGAGCTTTACCCCTTACTTGTTCACTATGATTTCTTACCATAAAAACCGCTGATCTATGTTTAGAGGTGGATCTTCTTATTACTCCTAATTGTAAGAGTTCCTTTATCTGTATATCAAATTCTTTAATATCTTCATTATTCGCTTCTATAGGTGCTGTTTTTATCGTATATTCTAAATTAATTATATCTAATTTACACATTATCTCATTGGCTTCCCAATGGGCTAATGGTCTTTCTCCTATTATCTTTATTTCGTCTAATATAAATATTATATTTTCCAACTCTTTTGGACTGTTTATTATTCCTATTTTATCTATTCCTTTTCTAAAATTATAAAACTGAGTTTCTATACTTATTAGGGTATATTCTTTTTCTATATTAGTTAAACATTCCCGTCCCTCTGCATTAAGCAGAGTATAGTTTCTAACTTCTTCCAGATTTTCTTTTAGCAGGTTGCTGCATTGATTATTTTGGCAATCGTCGCAACATGGCTCTGGAAGCGATTTCTTTTTACTTGTATTTAGTTTTCTAAATACTGTAGGCAATGTTACTGTTTGTACTGGTGTATAAGTTAAATCTTTAAAGAGCATTATTCCATCTCTTGTTAAGAGACATCCTCCTTTATTCTGTAACAAAATCTTAGTCCGATAACAAAATCTGATCCTATATTTAAATCTCTTGTTAATATTTTATTAACATTGTAAACTGGGTTATAGAATTTATTGCATGTATTTAAAAAACTTATTTGTGTTTTTTCTATGTAATAATTATAAATATTTTGTGATCCATCCATTTGAGTGGCCATTATAGGTCTGTCAAGTATTTTTAATAAGTGTTCTGGTACTATTTCTTTATTGATTAAACAGCTAGTATATCCTGGATCTATTAATGCTAGAGTTTCTATTTCTACGTCTTTTATTTTAATTTTTACTAATACTTTTATGGTAGAGAATTCTTTGTCTTTGTTGCATATTAGACCAGTGCTATTATCTTCTAAATTCATAAGTTCTGCTTCTAATTTTTCTTAATGTACCGCTTCTTGTGTATCCGTTTCTTCTATGGTGACTTTTGTTTTTCCTTTTTCTAGTATAGTTAATCTTTGTTCTATATCATTTAATCGGGTTTCCAGAGTAGACACCCTTAGGTTTAAGATTTGATTGTTCGTATATTTTTGTCCGTTATTTATCTCTGACTCTACTTTAATTTTTAGAGTGTTTTCTATGCAATTTATACATGCTTCCAGGTAACATTTTTTACATTTAGCTCTGTTGTCTTTACTTGGATACCAATTACAGATACGACATCTATTACTATCTAGACCTTTGTTTCTTTGGAATTCATGTATACATTCTTGATTAATATTCATTAAATTATTAATTATTAGGTTGTTTAAGTCTAAATCCTCTATTTCTTGCCCTAACTCATTAACTAAGTTATCCTCGTCTGAGTCGAAAGAATCAGATTTTGGATTATCTTTATCATTTATGTCAATGCTTATTATTGAGTATATACTTTCTGTATCTGACATGTATTCGTCTACATTTAATAAAGTCTCTTGGAAACCTTCTATTAGCTGAGAGTTTCTAGTTCTATTATTATTTCTCTTAGGACATACATTGGCTAGATGGTCTATGCTACCACATGTATAACATTCTAATTTATTTTTATAATTTCTGTCATTTCTATATTTTCTAACATGTCTATCTCTATTTAACCAAGGTTTTTTAGCCTTTGACTTTCTTAAGAAGTATTGTTTTCTACTATATGGTTTCTGATTATTTCTTTTCTTATATTTTTTATGTTGTTTTTGATCATAATTCTGGGTTGTGTATATAACAGATTTACAGAAATTCATTTCATTTCTTTTCAATTGTTTTTGTATTTGTATGTTTGTACATTTTTCTGTTAATATATCCATTATATGTTGTGTTCTATGTCCTATTGTCCATTTTAAATTCAGGTTAGCAACTACCCCATCTCTCTTATACCATCTATCTTCTATTTCTCTTCCTAAGGCTTCAGGTAATTTATTGAACAATTTTTTGCCTAATTCTTCATTAAAAGTATTTCCGCTGACGGTACAATAATAGAAATAGTTTTGTAAGAATTTCTTTATATACACCCAATGCGAAATACTTAATTGTTCTAGTTTGATTAATGCTTCCTCTTGTAGTGCTAGTAATCCACTATTTGGATCTTTTCCCGTTAATAACATATGCATTTTATTTGTAAAATTGTAGGGATTTGGTCCCATACTTAATAGAACCTGGAAATCATAGGGGCAGTTTGTTTTAAAACTTTCCCAAGTAGCTTTTGCAGATTCTCCTAAAAAAGTTTCTAAATATTTATACATTGTTTCCGTATTTGTTTCTGTATAATGTCTTAAGTAATCTGCAGCTACTATTCCTTTCCATAAGTCTATCACTGTATCCCACATTTGGGGATCATGTGCTGCTATATTTAGAATTTTACCTTTACTGCCTCCTTCTTGTAGTTTAATTGGTTCTTCTATTGGCATTCTTTTACCTGCTGGTTTTATATGATCTCCCCTAAGTTCTGTATCTGGGTTTATTCTAATTGCTGGTCTTCTAGGTACATTACCTGTACTATAATCTATTGGTTGGGGATTAGGGTTTGTTTGTTGGAATGGGCTAGCACT
>NW_025877568.1:0-1147 GCF_002878395.1 Capsicum annuum
TCCTGAAAAATGAGACTTTACTTTCTGTTCAGGACCCTCCTGGAAAATGGGACAACGCTTTCAAAAATGAAATACTACTTTATTATAATTCTTGGTTGGGATAATTTTCGTTCTAGTTTTAGTTTTGGGTTTCAGGAGCCCGCCTGAAGAATAGGGTGATGAAATAGCAAGTCAGAGGCCCGCCTGGAGAACAGAGTGAAGAAATGAAAGTCAAGCAACAAAGTGATGGAATAGCAAGTCAGGAACCCACCTTGAGAATTGGGTAAAGAAATGAAAAGTCATGCAACAAAGCGAAGTAATTGAAAGCCAAGCAACAAGT
This sequence comes from Capsicum annuum, assembly GCF_002878395.1. Lineage (NCBI taxonomy): Eukaryota > Viridiplantae > Streptophyta > Magnoliopsida > Solanales > Solanaceae > Capsicum > Capsicum annuum. The sequence goes on from NW_025877568.1 coordinate 320, forward strand.
TGAAAGAAATTGCGAGTCAGGAGCCTGCCTGAAGAATAGGGGGATGAAAGTCGAGTCATGAGGCAACAGCAGTTGTATAAATAGGATTTTGTAATTTCGTTTATGTTTTAATTTATTAAATTTTCATTTTTGATGTAATGACAGAGCCGCGGATCGGAAACTCGATGGAACCTCACTCGACTCTCCAACTCGGTATAGTCCATCTTCCTCCAAAAGTTGAGATACTTGTCACTCGATCCTCGTATAATGTGAGTAGGTGGGATGTCTTAAGTCAAAACCCGGTTGTCCTTCTTCCTTCTGTTTCTGTCTTTGGATAATGGTCGGGTTAAAATTTGATCTCGCTGTCTACTTCTTTGCCTGGAAACACTTCGTGTTTACATTCAAAGGGGGCATGATGTAGACACCTAATTTCGTCCCTCCCCGATATCGTTTTTACCTATTTTTTACCTTATCCTACCGTGTACCCTCACTCGTGTGGTAATCCCTTCACAAAATGACAAAAATAACAACCCCCTAACTAATTTTGTTTTTATCCTAATATTCTAACAACCCACCCAATTAAAAAACAACACCTACCTACCCTATCCTAACAATCTCTACCCCACCTCACCACTACCCCCTACCCCACGTGACCCCACCTACCTCACCACCACCCTACCCTCATCACATATATACACACACAGATCGGAAAATAAGGGGGAGGATTTTTTTTATTTTTTTCTCCTTTCCATCATCTTCTTCACCTGGCCCTCACTGAGTTCACCCATCACAGAATTCCCATTGACCTTCACTCACAAAAATACACACTCATCACCAGAAATTCCCTCA